>NW_028251810.1:0-89992 GCF_964263255.1 Lissotriton vulgaris | reverse complement strand
ATATCTTTTGGAGAAAATCCCTCAATCAATCAATCAAGACATTTATAGAGCGCACTACTTACCCATAGGGTCTCAAGGCGCTAAGGGGGGGGGGGGGTGCCGTTACTGCTCGAACAGCCAGGTCTTGAGCTTCTTCCTGAAGGAGAGGTGGTCTTGGGTCAGGCGCAGGTCGGGAGGGAGGGAGTTGCAGGTCTTGGCGGCCAGGTAGGAGAAGGACCTTCCTCCTGTCCTCCTGTTGTCGCTCTACGGATGCGTGGGACGGCGGCGAGGGCGTGGCGGCTGAACGGAGGTGGCGTTTGGGAGCGTAGAAGTTGATTCGGTTGTTGAGGTAGCTCGGGCCTTGATCGTGTAGGGCTTTGTGTGCGTGGGTGAGGAGACGGAAGGTGATTCTTTTTTTGACGGGGAGCCAATGCAGGTCTCTCAGGTGTCCGGAGATGTGGCTGTTTCGTTGGATGTCGAGGATGAGTCTGGCTGAGGCGTTCTGGATCCGCTGAAGTCTCTTCTGGAGCTTGGCGGTGGTTCCGGCGTAGAGGGCGTTGCCGTAGTCCAGTCGGCTGGTGACGAGGGCCTGGGTGACGGTCTTCCTGGTCTCCGTGGGGATCCACCAGAAGATCTTCCGTAGCATGCGCAGGATGTTGAAGCACGCCGAGGAGACGGCGTTGACTTGTCTGGTCATGGAGAGGGAGGAGTCCAGGATGAAGCCCAGGTTGCGTGCGTGGTTCGTCGGTTTGGGTGCGGTGCCACGGGCGGGGGGCCACCAGGACTCGTCCCAGGCGGTGGGCGTGGAGCCCAGGATGAGGACCTCCGTCTTGTCTGAGTTCAGTTTCAGGAGGCTGGTCGTCATCCACTCGGCTACCTCCTTCATCCCTTCGTGCAGGTTGGCTCTGGCGGCGACGGGGTCGTTGGTCAGGGAGAGGATCAGCTGGGTGTCGTCGGCGTAGGAGATTATGTTGAGGTTGTGTTGGCGTGCGATGGCCGCGAGGGGGCTCATGTAGACGTTGAAGAGGGTAGGGCTCAGCAAGGATCCTTGAGGGACGCCGCAGATGACTTCGGTGGCCTCTGACTTGTACGGTGCTAGGCGGACTCTCTGTGTTCTTCCGTCGAGGAAGGAGACGATCCATTTCAGTGCCTTCTCCTGGATTCCGAGGTTGCTGAGGCGTTGCACTAGGGTGCGGTGGCAGACAGTGTCGAAGGCCGCGCAGAGGTCTAGGAGGATGAGGGCCGCTGTTTCTCCGTTGTCCATCAGGGCTCGGATGTCGTCGGTGGCGGCGATGAGGGCGGTCTCGGTGCTGTGGTTGGCTCGGAAGCCGGACTGCGAGGGGTCGAGGGATCCGTTCGTCTCAAGGAAGGCGGCCAGCTGTTTGTTGACGGTCTTCTCGATGACTTTGGCTGGAAACGGGAGTAGCGAGATGGGGCGGTAATTCTTGAGTTCGGTGGGGTCTGCTGTAGGTTTCTTGAGAAGAGCGCTGAGTTTGGCGTGCTTCCAGCTCTCGGGGAAGGTGGCGGTGTCGAAGGAGTTGTTGATAATGTCCCGCAGGTGGGGTGCGATGACAGCGTCGGCCTTGTTGAAGACGTGGTGAGGGCAGGGGTCGGTCGGAGATCCGGAGTGGACGGAGTTCATCATGCGGATGGTGTCTTCGGTGCTGATCGGAGTCCAGGCTCGGAGGGTGGTGGCGGGCGGTGTTGCTGTGGTCGTGGCGTGCGTCGGTTGGGTACTGAAGCTGTTGTGTATGTCCGCGATCTTGTTGTGCAAGTAGGAGGCGAGGGAGTTGCAGAGGTCTTGCGAAGGGGTGATGTCGTTGTTTCCGGCGTTGGGGTTGGAGAGCTCTTTCACGATGTTGAAGAGTTCCTTGCAGTTGTGTGCGTTGTTGTCCAGCCGGTCCTTGAATGCAGTTTTCTTGGCGGCGCGGATCAGTTGGTGGTGCTTCCGGGTGGCGAGTTTGAGGGCGGTCATGTTGTCCGGTGTAGGTTCCTTTCTCCAGACTTTCTCGAGGGCTCAGCAGTTCTTCTTGGAGCTCTTGAGTTCGTCGGTGAACCATGGGGCTTTCTTGCTGCCGGGTCTGCTGGGCGGAGTCCTCAGAGGGGCGAGTTCGTCCGCGCAGTTGCTGATCCACTTTGAGAGGTTGTCGGCGGCCTGGCTGGGGTTCGCTGAGCTGGCAGGAGGGTGCTGGCTCAGGGAAGCGTCGAGTTGGTCGGCTGTGATCTTGTTCCAGCTTCTGCGGGCAACCTGTTGCTGGTGGTGGTGGATCGTCGTTCTTTTGAAGGTGAAGTGTACGCAGCTGTGGTCCGTCCAGTGGAGTTCTGTGGCGTGGCTGAAAGCGATGTCTTTGCTGGATGAGAAGACAGCGTCGAGTGTGTGTCCGGCGAGGTGGGTGGGGGTGTTCACCAGTTGCTTGAGTCCAAGGTTGGCGAGGTTGTCGAGCAGGGTGCTGGTGTTGCGGTCGTTGTTGTTCTCCAGGTGGAAGTTGAGGTCCCCCAGGAGGATGTAGTCAGCGGAGGGGAGGGCATGCGGGCTGACAAAGTCAGCGATGTCCTCGCTGAATTGAGTGCGTGGTCCCGGGGGCCTCTGAGGGTGGTCTTCGGGTCGGTGTGGATCTGGAAATGCAGGTGTTCGGCGGTGGTTAGGGTGTTGTCGGTGCTGGTCGTGATTCGGATGGTGTTCCTGTGGATGATGGCGATGCCTACTCCCATCTGGTTGGCGGTGCGGTCCCTCCGGGTGATCTTGTAGCCCTCTGGGATGGCGATGGCGATGTCGGGCGCTGAAGAGGCGTTCATCCAGGTCTCCGTGATGAAGGCAACGTCAGGGGCTGTGGCATCTAGGAGGTTCCAGAGTTCGATGGCGTGTCTGTGGACGGAGCGGGTGTTGAGGAGGATGCACTTGAGGTGGTGGCTGCTGGTGTTCGGCTTGGCAGGTGCTGGTGCCGGGCAGGTCCGGATGCAGGTGAACTTGCAGGCGTGGCAGCTGAAGGGTCCGTGGGTTCGTCTCGGGGTGGCTCGGTAGCATCCTGGGGGTCGGCCGGTGTTGAGTGCGATGAGGGTGGCAGCGTTGTACGTCAGGGGGGTGGGCCGGGGTCGTCGAGGGCCAGGGGTCCTGGCGCTGGGCGCGGTCCGGTCGCGGACGGGCGCAGACGGGCTTACCTTTGGCGCGCCTTCGGCGCACAATCGGCGCGCCCGCTGCGCGTGACCGCTGCGCGTTCGCACGGTCGCCATATATGGCGAAGTGCGCGGGGGGCGGAGCAGCTGGGAGGCGGGAGCGGGGAGGGTACAGAAGGAAAAAAGGGGCGGGGTTAGCGGCGGTGGCGGGAAGCGGGGAGGGAGGACGAGGGTCAGAGAACGGCAATACAGGAAGGAAAATACGAGTTACAGGAAAAATAAATACAGGCAATACAGAAGGACAAAAACACAATAGTAAAATAGCAAAAACAACAGGGGCAGGTCGAGCGAGCACGGACCACGCCGCTCTAAGGCAGGGGGCGTGGTCACGCGGCGGCAGCGAGGCAGACAGGCAGGGGGGCACACGCAGCAGCTGGTGGCCGTGCGGCGCGGGGGTGTCCTAGAACTAGGTCACACTCACCTGCGTCGCACGGTCGCCATATATGGCCAAGTGCGCGGGGGGCGGAGCAGCTGGGAGGCGGGAGCGGGGAGGGTACAGAAGGAAAAAAGGGGCGGGGTTAGCGGCGGTGGCGGGAAGCGGGGAGGGAGGACGAGGGTCAGAGAACGGCAATACAGGAAGGAAAATACGAGTTACAGGAAAAATAAATACAGGCAATACAGAAGGACAAAAACACAATAGTAAAACGGCAAAAACAACAGGGGCAGGTCGAGCGAGCACGGACCACGCCGCTCTAAGGCAGAGGGCGTGGTCACGCGGCGGCAGCGAGGCAGACAGGCAGGGGCCAACACGCAGCAGCTGGTGGCCGTGCGGCGCGGGGGTGTCCTAGAACTAGGTCACACTCACCTGCGTCGCACGGTCGCCATATATGGCCAAGTGCACGGGGGCGGCGGAGCAGCTGGGAGGCTGGAGCGGGGAGGGTACAGAAGGGAAAAAGGGGCGGGGTTAGCGGCGGTGGCGGGAAGCGGGGAGGGAGGACGAGGGTCAGAGAACGGCAAAACAGGAAGGAAAATACGAGTTACAGGAAAAATAAATACAGGCAATACAGAAGGACAAAAACACAATAGTAAAACGGCAAAAACAACAGGGGCAGGTCGAGCGAGCACGGACCACGCCGCTCTAAGGCAGGGGGCGTGGTCACGCGGCGGCAGCGAGGCAGACAGGCAGGGGGGCACACGCAGCAGCTGGTGGCCGTGCGGCGCGGGGCTGTCCTAGAAGCCTAAATGCCTTACCGATATTCAAATTAGATAGACAGGGAGAGGTCTCACCTTCTACCACGATCTTGCTTATATAATTTCGCATCTGGTCAGATTTTATTTTCCAGGCAAGTAACTTGCCAGCTGCCTCTCCAAATTCGAAATGTGAGATTTTACTCACTTCCCATCTACGGGCGAATTTTTCTTGCAGGGTAGATTCAAGTTGTTTTTTAAAAGAGAGCTTAATCTTTTCCGATCCCCACTGTGTTCCCTGTGAGTGCCTATTTTCTGCTCAATAATAATCATCTCTCCTTCGAATCCCTTAATGGCATCTCTAAATTTCTTCTTTCTATAGGAGGCTCTATTAGTAATAGAGCCTCGCCAGAAAGCTTTCAAAGCATCCCAGACAATGGAATCCTTAGTCGAATGTAGATTAGTCTCAAGAAAATACTTAGTCTCGATACGGAGAAAACTGATTTCATCATCCTCTAGCAAAATAGTACGATCAAAAGACCAGGAACTATGAAGGTGCTGCTGTATAGGTATCAGCTTGAAAGAAATTGCAGAGTGATCGGAGAAGTGAGATGGCAGGTAGAAAATATCTTGAACTGAGTCTTTGAGGGTGTAACTGAACAAAGCATAGTCTATTCTAGACTTGTGTTTGTTTTTTAAATTTATAAATGATACCTCTAGTTGATCCCCAGCCCTCTCTCTCTATATGTCGGATAGCCCGAGCTGCGCCATAGTTATTAGGAGTAGTTGTCGCGACTTGGAGGGAACAGTAGCTCTTGAATTTGGGGATTTATCTAACAGGGGGTCTAACACAATATTAAAATCTCCAACCCAAAATACAGGGTCCGAAACACCTAAAAGATGAGAGTGAATAGCGTCTACATATGATGGATCATCCTGATTCGGACCATAGTATCCCACCAGGCAGATAATCATCCCCCCTAGAGATACTCTTAATATAAGCCATCTACCACAACGTTCTTCCCTGTATTCCAAAATGTGTGTCTTGGCTGGTTTTTTAAATATGAACAGTAGCCCCCTAATATTTGCTGTTTGATCTGTACAAATGAAAGTATCAATCCATCTCTGATTTTTTAATAAGGCAGAAGTCTCAGATTTAAGGAGATGCGTTTCCTGGATAGCAATGACCTGCGCCGGGGAGTCTCTCAAATATTGAAATATTCTATCCCTTCTACCCTTCATGCGCAGGCCATTGACATTCCAGGACATACACTGAAGGGAAGTCATGGAACCATATTTTTCCCTACATACCCGCCTGTAAAAGCTTCCTACCATACCTCCTCCAATACCCCGGATCTGGTCCTATCTTGACTCCAAAAAGCTGCTGGGTCCACTGAAAAACATCCTGCATAGGGCGAAAAAGCACCTGATACCCATCGAGCTCCGACAAATGAGGAATTTTTTTCCCTTTCACCCCCGTGGCCCACCCCCCTTGAGGTTTTGGAATTCTCGAGTCTGACTCCATTTTGTTCTGTGTCCCCATTTTGTGTTGCCCCCACGTAGGCCTGTGAAGGTAGCCTGACGAACAAAGTGGCCTGGCCTTCTTAGTTCATGTATACATTAACTAGGTTTCTTTTTGACTCTGAAATGAACTGTAAGAAACTGACCTCGCAAAGCCAATTTCCCTGATCGATCTTTGTCTGAGATTGCCAATCAATGTTCAGGACATCGTTAACTTTTAGTTTCCTTGCACATCCCTTATCTTGTTCAGCATCTGTTACTGTTTCTTTTTTATGTTTCTTCATTACATGGGTTATGCTTTCAATTATAGGTTTGTCCGGCTTGTGGAGATTGAATTTGGGACATTCCTAATAATTAACTTTTGGGTTGGGATACTGTAAATTGATTTTTTGTTATGTGATACTTTGTTTGAAAATGTACCTAATTGGCTAGAATTTTGTGCAGTGGGTGTACATTTATAATGTGAATATTGGGTATAAAAGGAGACGTCTCGCCTTAGTAAATGAGCAGTCTCCTGAGAATTTACACCGTGATGTATTTCTAGGATCACTGTTACTAGCTGCAGCTAATAAACTTGGTCTCTGATGCCATCCAGAAGTATTCCGTGTCTCTGTATACCAAGACAGGTGAACTCGAAGATCTTAGGCGTGCCCCTGACGCCGCTGGGTTAAACCCCGGTTCTTCAACTGGCGCCCAACGTAGGGCGACTTCAGCGGTACTGGTCCAAGCCCGAACATTGTGAGGAGCCCCGTGAGGATATTCTGGAGGACGGCCGCCACTTCATCGACCCCTGCATGTCGACGTGGACCGAAGGTTTTTTTGTGCTAGGCTTCCCCTTTCCGACGGCTGCAAAGGACTGTTGCCCTGACTGTCGCCCTGTCTTGGACCCTCTTGTGATGATTTGTAAGGCGAGACGTTAGACGGTCTTCTGGTGGCGTGACAGACATTTTGGTTAAGTATAAGTGGGTCGTTCCCACGACTTTGTTTTGTTTCTTGGTTTTAATTCAGCCATTGCAATAGTCGAAGCCGAGGGGTTCGTGTATTTGCGAGTGTATCATTTTTGATAACCCCTTGAAGTTTGAAGCAAGACTAGTGAGCTAAAAGATGCCTGGTTTTAGCAAATTTAGGACATGGTTTTGTTGTAGTTGTAATAGGGATTCCAGATTGGAGGACTCGTGTCCGATACCTCTGGTTGGAACTCCAACTTATGAGCTCTATTGAAAAGCATGGTGTAGGTCCCATTACCTTTAATGACGTATGGGTCCGTTATCCAAGGAAAGATGGTGTTTTACGATGGCCCCAACATGGTAGTTTTGAATCAGATGTTTTAGATAACCTAGAAGTTGCGCTATTTAAGAAGAAAGCCCGGCTGGCGATGTTTGACTCTTTCCGCCTTTGGCGTAAGGAAGCCAAACAGCGAGAAATTAAGCAAGCTAAGAGAGATAGGAAGGAAAGGAATATATCGGTGATGCAAGCTCCTAGGCAGTTTAAGGAAGATGAAGAAGATCATGTGATTGAAGTGTCAGATAGACAACAATGCATGGCCATTGACAAAGGTAACCCGGCTTTGCCACCCCCCCTTTTAAATGTGACTGAAGACCCTAAAAAAGATCCTTTGATGTCACATTTACTGAGATTGCCACCCCCTTATGTGCAGGGTGCTACTGCACCTCCGTTACTTCCAGTTGTTGCACCCAGTGTTGTTGTTCAACCCCTGTTGTTGTTCAGCCACCCGTTGCTTCATAGGTGGTTGCCTCAAACTCCTTTGCCTTACACTTCTTTATCTTCGACTTCTCTTATTTCTGTCCCTACGTCTCTGTCACCTCAAAACACTTTGTCTCCTGTCCTCATGTCAACTTCTTCTCCTTCTGCTCGGCAACGAATGACTGAGACTGTCACAAGGCTTTTGTCTCCTTTCTTTGGTTCACTGAACATGACCCCTGTTTCTGAACGTAAGCAGAGACGTAGTCAGCTCCCTGGTCCCGAAGAGCGGGCAGTGTTAGATCTCCTTGCTCGTAGATGGGTTTCGAATACCTCCAAGTACAGTCCACAAGTTGTTATGGATATCTTCCTACAGTGGGAGGCACCAAAACAAAGATATGTTTTTGATGTCATGTGTACCTTCCTTCGTCAGGAGTGGGAAGATAATGAGTTGGTTTCAATTCCACTGGAATTGCCTAATGTTCAGTCTGAATTTGCTAAAGGGACGATAGTGGGTTCCGATGTTGAGGAAGCGGTAGAGACACTACTCACTTTTAGGTCTAGACTTCCACCTCAGTCATTGTTCGAATCTGACCCTTCTGTTAGGAGAAAAGTGAAGCAGTATCCTATGACAGAGGTTCCCGCTGTATGGAGAGAGGCAGTTGTGGCTGATGCCGCTCATGGTATTGCGGCTGCACCGGCTCATTTTCAGCGAGTGTGGGTGCATGTCCCTTGGAAGAGAGCTGAGGTCCTGGCTCTTAAGCAGACCTTGCCTGACCCCCGTAAAAATCCTGTTGGTTATTACAAGGAGTTGTCTCAGACAGTTGATGCATGTGTTATGGATTTAGCTGACATAGATATGTTGATGGGTAATATAGTTCCTCAACCCTTGTGGGCGAAGATCCGTCACGAGGATCACGCTCCAGAGTTAGGAGATACGTGGGTTAATATTACTGCTGCAGATGGTCGGCAGGTAGGAGGTGCCAAACCTGAACCCTTAGTTGCAGGACTACCTAGTAGGATTATTAATTTAATGAAAACTATGATGCCTCCTCTGCGGGTGAATTGGGACAAGTTAGCAGCATGCAAACAAAAGAAAGTGGAGAGTGTGTCTGATTTCTTCACTAGGTTTGAGGAAACATTCATTGATCATAGTGATCAGGACATGAGTACAGAAGGTGGTCAGAGGTTGTTTGTAGATAAGTTTGTTTTTTATTTACTTCCTGAACTTTCTAATAAGTTAAAGGACTCTGAGAGTTCATGGGCTGTTTCTTCTTCAGGCCCAGATATTGGCTACTGCACAATATTATGAGAATAGAGATAAAGATGAGAAGGATAAAGTAGAGAAGAAGACTAGAGAATTAAAAACGAAAGTTCTTCTGCAGCAGGCTTATCTGCCTCACCCTAATCAGCGTCAGTTTCAGCAACCTTTCCAGTTTCAGCAACCCCCACAGTTTCAGAAACTGTTGCAGAAGTCTGAGTCTTTTGCTTCGCGACTCCCGCTAGGCCCTTATCAGTGTGCTTATTGTAAAGAAGAAGGTCACTTCAAGAATAGTTGCCCGATCTTGCTACAGCGTGCGAATGGTATGTCTGGTCTGAGAGGTCGTGGTGGTTTCCAACAAGTACCTAGGTGTAGGGGACGTGGTACGTTTCACCAGAATGAACGTTCCTTTTCCCCTCAGAATTCTATGAATTATTTTGACCAACAGAATGTTCCGACCGTCCAGTCCGCTCAGTACTACACTGATGATTATTATGTTGAAAGTGAGAGTGCTGGTTTTAATGATAGTTAGGACAGCCATGGACAAAGGGAGGGAGTAGTGTCAGTTCCAGTAGACCAGAGTGGACCTTATGTTGAAGTGATTACATCAGGTGTGGCAGAACCTTTTCTTTTGGATACTGGTGCATCAAAGAGTTCTATCATGCACTCTAAACTCTTGACCAATGTTTCAGTGGGATTTTCTGGCGCCCCAGTTCGTAACCCGGTTTCTTGTCCTTTGCCCCTTTCTATTGGTCCCTGTGAATTGGAGGCTCCCCTTATTCTAACGACTGGCTGTGGCGAGAATCTGGTGGGTTTGGACTTGTTGAAAAGATTGCATGCAACATTACATTGTTCTCCTTCGGGAGTACATCTTACGGTGGGTAAGAAAGTGATTTCCCCGATGTATCTGTCTAAGGATCGCCTTCCACTGGAACTGCGTTCTCTCCCTGATACACTTTGGGCTACAGGTCCCAATGATGTTGGTCTTTTGCAGATTCCACCCTACGTTGTTACCCTTAAGTCGAATGCTAAATTACCTTGCATTCCTCAGTACAAAATTTCCAGTGATGGCAAAAGAGCTCTTTAAGCGATTATCTATCATTTGGTTGAGAAAGGTGTGGTGGAAGAAACGAGAGGTAATGTGTGTAACAGTCCTGTTCTGCCTGTGCTTAAGCGTACTGACTCTTTTCAGCCACCTGTGTATCGGTTTGTGATCGACCTTCGAGAGGTCAATAAGATCGTTGTGCCACAGTTTCCTGTTGTCCCGGACATTACTGCTTTATTGACTATGATCCCTGCCTCAGCTGCTTGGTTTTCTGTTATTGATCTGAAGAACGCTTTCTTCAGTATTCCGATTGCTGAGGAAAGTAGGGATATTTTTGGCTTCTCTTTAGGAGGCCGCAGTTTCCAGTTTAAGCGTGCTCCTCAAGGTTATTGTGAGAGTTCATCCATTTATAGTCAGGCTTTGAAAACTCAGCTTGATACTCTTGCATTGCCTTCTGGTGCTACTCTTATCCAGTATGTTGATGATCTGTTGGTTGCTGCTGATGATGAAGAGATTTGCAAAGAAGTTACTCTTTCTTTGTTGCGACACCTGTCTGACCTTCATCATAAAGTGTCACCTTCGAAGTTGCAGTATTGCCGCCAAGAAGTGACCTACTTAGGTCATCTCTTGTCCAAGGAGGGAAGACGATTGACCCCAGAGCGTATTCAAGCGATTGCCCAAATGACTGTGCCATGTACGCAGAGAGAGGTGCGTGCCTTCTTAGGTATCACCTCGTATTGTAGACAGTGGATTCCGAATTTTTCTTTGCTAGCAAAACCTTTGTTGGCAATTACTCTTAAGGATACACCACACCCTCTTCCTTGGTCTGACGAATGTCAGAAGAGTTTTTCTGAATTGTGTGATGCATAGTGTTCTGCTCCGGTGTTGGGTACCCCCGACTACAGTAAACCTTTTACACTTTATGTACACGAGAGAGAAGGTTGTGCATTGTTTATTTATTTTTATTTATTTGGGAAGTTTTCTATAGTGCTGTCAAGACCCGGAGGTAGCAAAGCGCTTTACAGTAATAGAATGACAAAAATCTGTATAAACATATGCATAACATAAACATGAACATAACATATGTAAGGTATAAGCATTCAAAGATTGACATTGTAAGCGGAACATGGGTGAGTTGCCGAGCTTCTTTGGATATGGAATTCACTGTAGTCACATAGTTCAGGGGTTGCTTGCTGACCCCGGTTATCCGCAGCCAAGGGAGTGGATCAGGAACAGGGATTTGAGTTGCCTTTTGAATTCCACAAAAGAAGGAATAGTTCTGATGTGCAGGAGGATGGAGTTCCAGATTTTGGGGGCGTTTCCAGTGAAGGAGCAGTCCGCTGTTCTTTTCTTTCTGGTTTTGGGTAGGATGAGCAGGAAGGAGTTAGAGCTTCTCAGATTCCTGGCTTGGCCTGCTTTTTTGAGTTTATTTGCCAGGTATTCGGGTTTGCCGGTATGGAGGGCTTTGTGTGTTAAGCAGGTCGTTCTGAAGTTACTACGCATTTCTACTGGGAGCCATTTGAGTTCCTTGAGTGCTGGGGAGATGTGATCCGATTTTTTGATGCCGGTAAGCATTCTAGCTGCAGCATGTAGTGTTGTTTTGATCGGTGCCAAGTTCGATTTCGGGATGCCTGTTAGGATTGCGTTCCCATAGTCTAGCCTTGACAGTACCAGAGATTGAGTGGCCAGTTTGAGATCCTTGTTAGGAATGTAGGGTTTGATCTTGTTCAACAGTCTGAGGTTAAAGAAAGCACCTTTGGCTACATTCTTGATGTGTTTTACCATGTTTAGTTTGGGGTCTATGATGATGCCAAGAGATTTAACAGAGTCGGCTAGAGTAAGATTTCCTTTAAGCGCATCGATAGCTTTTAGCCATTCAGTGATTTGCGGGTTGTCTTCCTTGTTCGAGATGAGTGTCTCGGTTTTGTCTGGATTCAGTTTCAAGTGATTGTTTGTCAGCCATTGTTGAACATCTTTCAGGACAGCATTTAGTCTATGTATGTCAGTGAGAGAGGAAGTTTCCAGATATATTTGTGTATCGTCCGCGTAGAGGTGAAAGCGGATGTTGGCTTTTCTGAGTAGCTTGGAGAGTGGTTCCATATAGATGTTAAAGAGCTGGGGCGAGAGCACCGAACCTTGGGGGACGCCCTTATTGACCTGTTGGATTTCGGAGGTGAAATTCTTGATTTTTATTATTTGTGTTCGGTTGTGTATGAATAAGGAGACCCATTTGAGAACTACTTCGCCGAGGCCTGCTCTTTCTTGAAAAACCTTGGTGAGGAGTTTGTGATCCACCGTATCGAATGCTGCAGAAAGGTCAAGGAGAATGAGGAGGCAGCATTTGTCTGAATCTAGAGATCCGTGGATATCGTCTATGATATTCAGCATTGCTGTTTCTGTGCTGCATCCTTGTCTGAAGCCAGATTGGAGGGGGTCTAGGAGATTGATGTTGTCCAGATGGTGAGTCAGTGCAGGAGAATAATGTTTTGGCTACAAGAGGGAGGTTAGATATTGGTCTGAAGTTGTTCAGGTCTGTTGAGTCAAGACCTGTTTTTTTCAGCAGGGGGGTAACTTGCCCAATTTTTAGGCAGTCAGGTACCACTCCGTTTTTTAGGGAGCTGTTTATGATTTTGCCCCATATAGGTGCAAGAGAGTGTTTCATTTTCATGATTAGTGAGGGAGGAATGGGGTCAGAGATATGAGCTGATGGTTTGGAGGACGAGATCAGCGAGATTTTCTCTGCGTCTGGGACGGGGCGGAAGCTAAGCCAGGGGGTGCTCAGAGAGCCGGGAGAGAGAGCCTGAGGAGCAGCTGAACTGGTCTTCTTGGGGTGTGAATTGTTGGGGGTCAAGTGAAAGTTCAATTTTTGTGATCTTTTCGTTGAAGAAGTGGGCGAAATTGTCGCAAAGATCTTTGGACGCTAGCACAGAAGAAGACAGTGGTTTGGATGTTTGTTGCCTGATGATGCTGTACAGTTCCTTCGGTCTATTTTTGGCTTTGTCCAGAGCCTCGCGGAAGAAGCTGGATTTTTTGTTTTTGATGTGGTTGTTGTATTTCCTTCGGGCTGCTTTCAGTTGATCACGAAGGATGGCCGTTGGGTTGTTTCTCCACTTTCTTTCCTTGGCCCTTAGAGTTCTCCTTTCTGCGTTGAGGTCAGCGTTGAACCACGTTCTGGAAGGGATAGCTCTGCTTCTTTTAAGCTTTAGTGGCGCAAGTTTGTCGAGTATGGACACTAGCTCGGAGTTGTAGCAGTCGGTGAGCTCATTGGTGGAAAGGTGCGCTTTATTGTCCGGAAGCAGAGAGCTTAACTGATCATCCAGGATATCCAGGGGTATTTGAGAGAGGTTTCTTGTCCATTTGGGGGGGTTTATGCGAGGTAATGGGGTGATTGATGTGAAAGAGGATCATGTGGTGGTCTGACCAGTCGACGGGAAGGATGTGGTTGATTGTGATTGATTTCTTTTGTGAGATGATAGCATCCAATGTGGCTCCTTTGTAATGAGTCTCCTCTGTGCAATGTTGTTGCAGGTTGTTATCATGAAGGAGGCTGGATAATGATTGGATTAGGGGATTGTGTGTCTCATTCCAGCAAAGGTTCAGATCCCCAAGAATTAGGTTTTTTGAGTCGCCGAGTGCGCCTTGTGCAATCAGGTCGGAAAGTTGTTCTCCAAAAGGGTTATTTTTACCTGGGGGGTGGTAGAGCAGGTGACACCATAGAGAGTCTTTTTCATTGGTCTTGATGATGGTGGATAGGCATTCGAATGTATCGTAGTCAAAAGAGGTGGTTTCCGAGATGTCCAGGCTGTCCTTGTGGATGATAGCCACCCCTCCTCTCCTATGCTCTATCCTGTCTTTGGTAACGAGGGAGAAGCCAGGTGGTACCAGCATGTCGAGGCAGGGAGGGGATATCTTATTTAGCCAGGTCTCTGTGAGGACCGCAATATCAATATCGTGAGTGAGGATGGCTTCAGCTAGTTCTGTTGCGTGCAGTGAGGCCGATCTACAGTTGATTAGCAAGCAATTGGAGAATTGCTCCTGATCGCTGGCCGATTTATCTTTGATCTCCCTTGGTATGGCGGTGAGGACCGGGTATCTCTAGGGTTTCGTCGTGGGGTGGACTTTCCGGTGACCTGTGATTACTTGGATTTTGGATTTCGGAGAATCTAGGGCGGGGGTGTTGTATGTGGCGGCTAGAAGCGTTGCTTCGCTGTCTGACATAGGTGCTGCTGATCTTAAAGGCCTTGAAGTCAAGTGTTTGGTGTCTGATAGGGGGTTAGGAGGAGTGTGGCAAGGAGTATGAGTCTTGGACCTAGGGAAGGGGTCTACGGTTTTTGTAGTCTGCTGTAGGCAGGATTCCGAGATCTTGGGGGGGGGGGGGTATGTGAAGCTGGGTACTAGTGGTTTCTGTGGGCCTAGGAGAGCTGTTATCGTTGCCGGAGTGATCCGTCAGCGGGGGGCATTTGCAGGGTCTGCGGGTTATACCTGGTTTGGAAAGGATCTCCAGTAGGCCCTGGGTGATTGTGACAATCTGGTTTTCGAGAGCCGCGAGGCGTTGGGACACAGAGTTGAGGGAGGGGATGGGGGTATCTGGGGTAGCGCCAGGTGTGTTGTGGTTTGGGTTGGGGTGTTGAGGGGCCCGGGGAGAGGACGAGGGAAGGGGAGCGGAAGGTGCAGGGGAGGACTTTGAATGACTGTGAGCTGGGATGGAACTCGAGGGGAGGGGGGCTCCTGAAGGTGGAGGAAGGGGAGGGGAAGGGACAGGGGGCGGCTTTGAATGACTGTGAGCTGGGAGAGGCTCATGGGATCAGGTTGAGGGATCAGGGTGCAGTTGGTGGGATCAGGTTGAGGGATCCGGGGAGAAGGCGGGGGAAGGGGAGGGGAAGGGACAGGGGAGGGCTTTGAGTGACTGTGAGCGGGGATGAGATTCGAGGGGAGGTGGGTTACTGAAGACGGAGGACGGGGAGGAGAAGGGACAGGGGGAGGCTTTGAGTGACTGTGAGTTGGGATGAAGTTCCTGGGGCGTGAGGTTCCTGGAGGCGAGGAAGTATTGCCAGTGGGGGGATGAGGGAGGCGGTACTTGGGGGAGGTGTGGCTGTTGGAAGAGGGGATTGAAGGAGGGGTTGGAGTTTCCTGTTGTGGCTGATTGGTAGTAAGTGCCCGTTGTGAGACAACGGGGCGAGGGGGGGCGTAGCAGGCAGGAAAGATATCACGGAGGAGAGGATCATAGTCTTCTCTGTTAGTGGTGAGGGAGGGCGGAGAGGGGGTTGCGGCGTGGTGAGGTAGAGTTGGGGAGGTTGATCTTAGTGTGGGGAAAAGGGCGTCGAAGGCTTCAAGGTTCTCGTTATTGGCCTGGATAAGGACCGTGCCGTTGGTGTAGATGGTCATCGTAGTGTAGACTCTACCGACCGATCCAAGAGGGAGTATAGTGGTAAGTTTGCATCTATGGGGAGTGGATGTGGTTTTGGCAATAAATAGTTGCGTTCTGATCACGGAGATCCAGTAATCAGGTCTCTCAGTATGGAATATAAGGTCCATCTTAGTCGGACCATTTGCAGACGAGTGGTAGATGTCTTTGATTAGGGTTTCCCTATGTTGACGGATAAGTTTCTGTTTGAAAGAGCGTCTCGATTTAGTAGAGAGGAGGGGGGGGGAGATGATGGTGAAGGAGTTACGGCTGTGGGGTTTCAGGTGGGTAGATATTACTTGAGGGGAAGGGGAAGGTCGGTCTCGAGCCATCCTGAAGATAATGAAGGGCGTGAGAGTACCTTAGTTTAGTTACGGTGTAGCGTTGGGTGACGCGACTCACCAAGGTTGTATCTGGTGTCCGCGAGCAGGAGAATCCTTTAAGACAGCCAAATTGTAGACGATCCAGCATCAACTAGAGGATTGCGGGGAGGGCGATGTTGACGGCTGAAGGTGGCTCCGGTACCTGTAAGATTCGCTCTGGAGGTGTCCTGGGGTCACGGGAAGGCAGGGGAGCGTCGATCACGTTAACATGTAATCGAGCGTGAGTCAGGCTGCACTTCCTTGCTTAGAGGTGGGCTAGAAGGTATGGAGCTGAGGCGCCAGCTTTGTTAGAGGGCAGAGTTTGAGCGTTTAAAGCAGTCATAGTGCCTGAGTTGGGCCACAGATTGTGGAAAGGCTAGCGTTGCTTCTTTGTTGACTGATTCGACAGGCTACGGTGACGCCCTACTGTGTCTCATGTATCTAACATGAGCACATGTTTGACTCATACAAGGAGCTCGCCGGGCCTTTCAGGGCAGTATGATCCTCATGGTTGGGTCTGGGCAGGACGCTCTGTACCTCCTTGGTGCGCTGCAGGTAGGGGGGGTAACTTGGGTGCCAGGTGTACTATAGATAGGAGGGCAGGAATCTGGGAGGTCAGGTGAACAAGGGGTGAAACGAACAATGTACTCACTGTTGCAGGAGAGACTGGAGCGCAAAGGGGAAATAACACGTTGCGGGCCCCTAGCCCGGTGTGAAACGAACAATGTACTCACTGTTGCAGGAGAGACTGGAGCGCAAAGGGGAAATAACACGTTGTGGGCCCCTAGCCCGGTGTGAAACGAACAATGTACTCACTGTTGCAGGAGAGACTGGAGCGCAAAGGGGAAATAACACGTTGCGGGCCCCTAGCCCGATGTGAAACGAACAATGTACTCACTGTTAGGTGCACGTAGCAGTAGACTTTTCTTTCGGAAACAGTTTTAAATCCTTCCGAATTATGTGGTGTCTCCACTTTAATCCCATATCTCAGATTCTGTAACATATGGCAGTACCTACGTTGGCTTGGGACATTAGGTTTAAATTGGTGTGGGTTGGATTAGTTGATTAGATGCAAATCGAAGGATACCTTTAGTCACCCCCTCAGCTTTGCTGGATAGCTCCTACACGTGGATAAGGGTGTTGGAGATGGTTTTAGGTGCTAGTTTTCTTGATAGGTTATCCATCTAGAAGCAAAGACGGTTTTCGATTTTTTCTCATGCTTTGACCCTCATACCGCAGATCTTGATTTTATTCTGATTGATTTTCAGCTTGTTCCTTATGCAGAACAGTTCAATGGCTATCATTTGAGATTGGAAGGCACTTTGTGTCTAGGCTAGAAAGACAGTTGTTGGCATAAAGGAGTAGTATTTTTACATCTTTTGATTTGAGGCACGTCTGGTGTGGCAGTTGGAGTAATAGAATACATTTAATTTATTTAAACAGGCGTCCGTGTAACACTCTGCAATTGGTCGGAAATGTGTTTCTTCTTTTGTTGCTCGTGCCAGTTATAACTTGAGCATTTGAGTTGGAGTAAAGTTCATCGCAGTTTTAATGACCTTAGAATTACCTGAACACTTTGATAGGGATGAGCTTGCTAGCCTTCAGATGCTAATTATGGCTACTAGATGGGGCCCAAAGTTAGAACAAGAATGCTATCTCAATATCACCAATGTCTTCATGTAGCTTAATAGAGTAAATGTTTGTGTCCTATTTGTGGGCAGGGAGCAAGCAGTGGCCTCTATGCGATTGGCTTGGGCTTGGAATTGTTTATATGGCAGGTGTATAAAAAAGGGCCAGAAGGTGGCGCTGCTGCATCATTTTTTATGTTCTTAAGCTCCTCATTCCACTATGTGCAATGTTTTCGAAGCGATGGGGCCAGCGTTGCTTGGATGTTGAGTTCACAGATGAATTCACAAGGCTGATACTCGCAGACCAGTCGTTTAGAAATTGCACGGTTTATTAGATTCATCAAGCTCCCACGTACTGTACTATGAAAAGAATTCCTTTTATTTTGAAGAGTTCAGTTAGTTTAGTGTATTGTTCATTGCAGATAGGTGAACTGCAGCTGCAGAGTTGTAGTCCTCTTTCAATCTCGTCTTAAACCAAAACCATATGTGCACGGGTGCACTCGGGCCCCTCCTAGGTTGCAGTGCAGTTCAATTATTGATTCAGTGGTCATGAGATCCTACTAGGGGATCAGGCAGTCACCTCCAGGGCTCATTAACGTGTTACTGCTGCCTCCCACCAGAGGGGCACCCAGCTGGCAAATTCAGCACCCGTAGAGGCTTCCTGGATGGGTTTACACTCGGTGGAGGCGGGCCCCCTGGGGAAACTCAGCCCGCAGGCCGCCACCACTTTCCAAGAGCAAGGGTCAGGGGATGCTCAATACCGCGTCCCGGACCGCCCCCGTACCTCCAGTGAGCCGTTCCCTCCTCTCCCCCACCAGGTCTCCAGTGTAGGCAGCAAAGTCAGACAAGAGCCTCAGCATGTGCCAGGTTTTTAGTGACCTCCTTCAAGCGTGTAGGTAATTCTGCACTTTAGGAGTCACCTTTCATTTGCCTTCAGCCGCTGCCCAGTTACTGCACCCCTCGCGCCTCAGGCAATCCTCCTCGCTTCATCGGGTGTCAACCTGGGAATCAGCCGCCCGTCACCCCTCAGCAACTCTTCTGCCCATGAAATCGTGGCCGCCACTCACAAATTGTGGCACCGATGCAGGGGCACCCGTAGTGCGGTCCGCGCTCCTGATTCACTGCTCAGGGACCATTGACCGCAGCCGCACTCTATCTCAGCCTCACCTACGCCATTTTGGGTCGTCTCCGTACCTCCGGTCAACTCCTTCATCACGGCCGGATCTCGGACAGATTGTCTCCCTTGACACCATCGAGTCTCGCCGCCGGTGCTCGGCCAGTCAAGAGGCTCGGATACACGCGAGGCTGATGCGGAGCTCTCTGCTCACGCGTCCGCCATCGCCAGTGCAGCGCCCATGTGCGTATTTTTCAGCTACTTTAGATCTGGTAGCTAGGGCATTGCCTAGTTGTTTAAGAGCTACAGCCGCAGTGGCAGTTTCTATCCGACAGTCTGCTGGTTTTGTATTGGATAATACATTGATTGTGATGGTCCCACATGCAGTGGATACTCTATTGAATAGAACGAAGACTCAACATCTTACCAGTGCGCGTTTGTCAAGTTATGAGTTGACGCTTTTGGCTAACCATGTGCACATCAAGCGGTGCAACACATTGAATCCAGCTACATAGTTGCCGATTTTTGTAGAGATAGATGCTCAGGAACAGCATGACTGTTTTCTCCAGACAGGGGAGGAAACGAAGGGTAGAGTTGATCTGAAAGACACTCCTCTTTCAAATCCTGATGGTACCCTATGGGTAGATGGTTCGTGCTTTAAAATTCCGAATGGAGAGACGACTGCAGCATATGCTGTCACAACTTTGCACACAATTGTTGAAACAGCATGTATTGCACAGAATTCAGCGCAAGCAGCGTAGTTGATAGCATTGACTAGAGCGTGTGTGTTGTCAAAAGGAAAGAGAGTGAATGTTTATACTGATAGCCAATAAGCATGTGGCGTGGCTCACAGTTTTGGTCGCTTGTGGAATGAGAATTCAGCATGGACAATTAGTGAGTGAACTTCTTGAATCACTTACTTTGCCGACCCAAATTGCGATAGTGAAGTGTAGTGCGCATAAGAAGGTTAGGGATGATGTGGGTCGAGGGAATGCGTTAGCAGATGAAGTAGCGAGAGAAACGGCTAAAGATGTGACGAGTCGGATGTATGTTGCAGGTCCTGCCAGATGGGTTGTGGAAGGAGGAATGTGTGAAGATACAACAGAAAGTGTGAAGATGATTCAGGCAGAAGCTACTGAGAAAAAATTGAGTATGTGGAGAGAGAGTACGGGAATGTTGGGTTGAGTTGTCAGAGCACCAGCGATGGTTGTTGCCGGATGCATATGTGCTTCGGATGGTTACTATGGCTCATGGGTTGGCTCACATTAGTTCAAAAGGGATATGTAAGTTGTTGCCTCCGGTATGGCAGAATGGTGAAATTCCTAGATGTGCTGAGAATTTGGTTAAACACTGCATGATTTGCTTGATGCATAATCCTGGAAAGGTAACCCCAACTCCAGCGGGTCATTTTGCTCCTCCAACGTATCCGTTCGAGGTGCTGCAGATAGACTACATTCATATGGAAAGATGCAATAACTTGAAGTATGTCCTTGTGGTTGTTCGTGCCTTTTCCAGATGGATAGAGGCCTACCCCCTAAAGGATAATACTGCCTTGTCTACAGCCAAGGTTTTGCTCAAAGAATTTTTTTCCAGATATGGCTTACCAAGGATGGTATGGAGTGATAATGGAAGTGACTTTGTAGGTCATATTATGAAGAAAGTATGTGCGGGTCTGGGTATTAAACAGAAATTTCACGCTGCGACTCAACCCCAGTCAGTAGGCCTGATGAGTGCTATAATGGCACTCTGAAGCTGAAGTTGGCCAAGGTGCAAGCGAGCTCTGGTCTTACATGGCCCGATGCCTTACCATTGGCACTTTTGTCCACGAGAACAACAGTACATTCTCGCGTGGGACTTAGCCCATACGAGATTGTTTTTGGACGTCCGGCGAATGTCTGGGGTGTGCCAAGGCCTAAGAAGTACAGTGATATCGAGTACCCTATGTTGGTTGACTACTTACATGATTTGACTGCTAAATTGCGTGTTCTTCACAAACAGGTCCATGACACTTTGCCTTCAGTTTCTGTAGACGCAGGCCACACAATTCAACCTGGCGACTGGATTCTAACCAGGAATTTCCAGAGGTCAAAGAACTTGGAACCAAGGTGGACCGGTCCATACCAAGTCCTGTTATCAACTCGGACTGCTATTAAGGTGTTCGGCAAGAAAAACTGGGTACATGGTACCCATTGCAAGAAGATACCTTTGCCCTTACCGTACGATAAGTGGGTCCGGGAAGGTTTTGCCGATTCCGAGAGTGAAAGGGTTAAGAGATTTGTACCTTTTAGCGATGCACATCTGGAATGGACTCAGTCAGAACGTGCGGATGATGAAGTCTTGCAAGAAGCTGTGCTGCCGTGTTTGAGACTTGATACTATGCACCCACAGACACTCTTTCAGGATCAAACTGTGCCTGGTAAAGAACGCTACAACTTAAGGTCTAAAAAGGACAAATAAAATCTGTTGGTTTTTTTTGTGAATTACACTCTTTCAGACAAGAGACTCTTTTTCTTTTCCTTTTTCAAACCACCATCCGGGTTCAGCTGCAGGGTCGCGGTATAAGACTTATGGGGTGGCCCGCGTATTGACGAAAGGTCTGCGGTTCTAGGGACGTCTAGGACGCCTGGACGCACACTTGAGTGAAGAAGGAAAATTGCAGCGAGCAGCATGTTAGAGGATGGAGTCTGTTGTAACTGAAAGAGATGTTGAGAGAATAGATCTTAAGACAAGATTTTGTACATTGATACATAGCAAATGTTTTATAATATTGTGCTTTTTGACGTTTTTAAGTATCACGTTAGCTTGTGTGGGTTGGACTGTCTATGCTACACAACAGACATCGGCACCCACCTCCCAACCTATGCTTTCTTTCACTACTGTTTCTTTGCACCAGTTTTATACGTTTCCTGAACATGAACAGACAAGGAGATCAGAATTTGTCAACAACTCGTTCATACAGTTGTTGCATCAGCATCAGTTAGTAGTAAATACCACTAATTGTTGGGTTTGTGGTCTTATGCCTCATACGACAGATAAAGGTATGCCATATTTGGTTTTGCCCTTTTCTTTTAATGGGTCTTTGTTGGCTTTTCAGACCATGTTTATCTATGCAAATGAGGTACGCCCCTTACGTTCCCTTAAAGATAACTCGAGCAATAGTGCCTTGATAAGGGGAATAGTAGCTATGATCTGAGATATTGATGCATATAATGCTATCCCTAAGGATGAGGTGCAGGCTTACATTGGTTGGAACGTGACTGGATATAGTACCAGCTTGACAGAGAAGGAGAGACGAAAAAGGTATCCCCCTATTTGGATTGTACCCCACCGAGGCCGTTTTTGTTTGCAAGGTAATGGTCAGAATCCAACATCTCAGCTAGGTAAGAGTGTGTGTGCTCAAACCTATGTCTATTCATCTAGCTAGGACTTCTCCACCGTTTGTGCCAGCTAAAGGCACATATTTTGCTTGTCATGACAGAGCCTACACATGGTTGCCATCTGATTTTTCAGGAACGTGTTATGTGGCATTTCTGCTTCCCTCTACATACACTACTGTTTCAGACTATCATAGAACGAGATATGGTAGAGGTGTCTTCAATCAGGAAGATACTGCAGCACACGAAGTAGGAGATTTCTTCAAGGGCTTCCTGCCCTTTTGGGGTCCAATGATCAATAGTAGGCATATTCGACAGCTTGTCCGCGTTGTTGAAGCTACTATTAATGAGACAGCAGGTGCTCCTAGTAATGTTACAGCTGAGCTTCAAGCGGACCGCCTTATGACTTTGCAGAACCGTATAGTATTAGACATCACACTTGCAGATCGAGGAGGAGTATGTAAATTGATTGGATCCAGTTGCTGTGTTTACATACCAGATAATGCCTCTACAGTGTACCAAGCCATCTCTAGGTTGTATAAAATCTCTGAGTCTGTTCATTGACGGGATGGGTTTGGGGACTGCTTTCCAAATGGGGATGGAAGACTCTGACATTCCTTGGTATGGTTTTAACCATCCTTTTCTCTTGTTGTCTTTGCATCCAGTGTGGTCCCGCCATTTGTAGTCTTTGTGCTACTATGTGTGTTCGGAGACCTGTCCCAAGAGAAGTAGAGAATAATAAGATGATGCTACAGCATCACCTTGATGACCTAATGAATATAGATATAGACCTAGATTCTGATTAACATGAGTCTTAGGTTATTGCCTAAAAGCAAAAGGAGGGTCTGAGGTTTTGTAATTCTCGAGTCTGACTCCATTTTGTTCTATGGCACCATTTTGTGTTGCCCTCACATAGGCCTGTGAAGGTAGCCTGGCGAACAAAGTGGCCTGGCCTTCTTAGTTCATGTATACATTAACTAGGTTTCTTTTTGACTCTGAAATGAACTGTAAGAAACTGACCTCTTCACCTGAAACTGACCTCGCAAAGCCAATTTCCCTGATCGATCTTTGTCTGAGATTGCCAATCAATGTTCAGGACATCGTTAACTTTCAGTTTCCTTGCACATGCCTTACCTTGTTCAGCATCTGTTACTGTTTCTTTTTTATGTTTCTTCTTTACATGGGTTATGCTTTCAATTATAGGTTTGTCCGGCTTGTGGAGATTGAATTTGGGACATTCCTAATAATTAACTTTTGGGTTGGGATATTGTAATTTGAGTTTTTGTTATGTGATACTTTGTTTGAAAATGTACCTTATTGGCTAGAATTTTGTGCAGTGGGTGTACATTTATAATGTCAATATTGGGTATAAAAGGAGACGTCTCGCCTTAGTAAATGAGCAGTCTTCTGAGAATTTACACCATGATGTATTTCTAGGATCATTGTTACTAGCTGCAGCTAATAAACTTGGTCTCTGATGCCATCCAGAAGTATTCCATGTCTCTGTATTCCAAGACAGGTGAACTCGAAGATCTTAGGCGTGCCCCTGACGCCGCTGGGTTAAACCCCGGTTCTTCACCCTCCCTTGGGAAACCCATCCCTAATTACTCTGGCTTGGTGTTTGACCAAAATTTACGTCCTCCAGCTGCCTCCCTCCACTCCTCTACCCTAAACCCAAAACTATATCGCAAACGCTAAGGGAGAGAAAAAACAAATAGAAACAGATAAGAATCAGGCACAAATTGCCTCCTGCCTTATTCAGGGTGAGGGTGAGTTTCCTGGGTCCCATAAATCTTTATTTAAAATGAGATTTTCGAGATATAGGGACAAAAGGGGTAATCCCAAGAAGGTGATGAGCTTAAATTTTAACCACTAAATGATGTCAAATGTCAGATGCTTTTATATAGCGCAACTTTTCACCAAAAGAGGTCTCAAGGTGCTTTGCAGAAGAAAGGCAGCATCCTTCCTGGGCGGAGGCATTATTTGGGAAAGAGCCAGGTTTTCAAGCTCTTACAGAACTCCAGATGATTGAAAAGGGACAGGAGATGGACTGGCAACTTGTTCCAGAGTTGAGGGGCCTTGTAAATTATACTGTGAAATATGTAAATTCTTCCCCTTTTTTTCCCTCCCCTTCACCTTTCCCTACTTTCTTTCCTTTCTTCCTTTTTACTTTTTTGTGTTTTTTCCCCTTTCCCTACAACCCAATTATTTTCTCTTTTTTTCCCCTCTTTTCTTATTGATTTCCCCTTGAAAGTTAATTAATGGAAGTAACCATTATCTCAACTCAAAATAGATTCATTCCTTCTCACGAGAGATGTCCCTTAAAGATGTCAACAGATCATCTGCCTCATTTGGGGATCTGATATTGTACATTTTATTATTGTACATAATTTTTTAGAAAAGCGGGAAATCTCATTTGAACCGTAGCACCCAAAAACCTGAATTTCTGCATTCTTTGGCCCAGTTCCCATTGGCGACCCAGAGTTACTTTGGATAAGTCAGAATGAACCTTGAATGGAAAATATGGACCCTTTAATGATTTTACTTTCAGGGCTAAGTCTAAGATCTTTTCCTTTAATGAGTAGGTAAGAAAGTTGATTAGAATCTTTCTTGGTTTGGGCCGAGCTGCATTTAATCTGAAAGGGTCTCTGTGGACCCTCTGAATATCCTGCTCCAGAAGGTCGACAGGGTCCTCCAGATTCAGTGACTCCTTTAACAGTGCTGCAACAAAGGTTTTAATATTGCTCCCTTCTTTGCCCTCCGGAATGTTCAATAACCGTAGGTTATTCCTCCGTGAATAGTTCTCAAGCGACTCCATTCTTTCTCTCATGGCATCTCCATCCCTTCGAAGAACTTGGATTTTCATTTCGGCAGACCCTAAATTAGCCTTAAGCTCATCTACTGAGCACTCCAGAGATTCAGTTCTTTTATTAAGTAGATCCACTTTTTTCTCCAGCACCTCACATGCTGCCCTAATCTCTGATTGGTTATCTGCCGAAACCATAAAGCCTTGTTTTATATTCGTTTTCAGGGAGGTAAGGAGAGCCTCGATCGAGGGCTTGACTAGCGTTCCTGTCCCAGCTTCAGAGCGGGTAGGCGACCGAGAAGACCCGGTTGGAACTAAAAGTGATTCCATTGGTAAGTTAGACTCATCAGGGTTAGAAATATCAGGAGTATTAGTATCTGACCCCAAGGGTGGGCTTCTAATACCCAGTTGCTCGGTTGAAATATAGAGGCCAGTACTGGGTACTGTGGATGTAAATTTAGACATAGTGCGATGAGACTCAGAAGGGGAGTTGTGTATTTCATTCTGAGCCTCTTGGCTATTAATATTCAAAACTTGAGGCTGGACCCTAAAAAAAGATCGCAGGGAAGGAGTAATACGGGCAGTGCTACCTGTTAGCACGGCCTTCTTCCTGGCCCCCTAACAGCTAAGCATGGGCGAATTTTGCGAATTCGCGATCCGCAAATTTGCAAATTTGCGAATTCGCGATCCGCAAAATTCGCAAATTTGTGAGAATTTGCGGATTTTTGTATTTTGCGTGTTCGCGGGGTTTTTTGCATGTTCGCAGGGTTTTTTGCGTGTTCGCGGGGCTTTTTGCGTCTTCGCGAGCCGCTTGCATAGCGAAGTTACCCATGCAGTCGTTTATGGGAGAGGGAGAGAGAGATAGATAGATGGATAGATAGATAGAAAGAGAGAGGAAGAGAGGGAAAGAGAGAGGGAGAGAGAGAACGAGAGAAAGAAAGAGAGGCCAGATCTCTGAAGGGCCAGATTCCTGAGTTGCCCCTACAGAAAATACAGCTTTTTATTTTTAGCAAAATGCATATGAAAATTGTGCTGTAAAGGTCTCTTTTAGTTTAACCCCTCCTGACAACTCAAAATGGGTGTATTTGCCATCCTCTCCCTTCTTCCTGTTTTTTATATCTGTAAGTGCTTCCTGATGAGGTTTAATTCCTTGGACAGGTGCCTCGTTGCCTACTTGTAACTATTCTCTGACCCTGCTTCAAGGGTCAGAGCAGGGTCAGAGAATAGTTGCAAGTAGGCAACGAGGCGCCAGGAAGCAATTAGCAGCAGGTGTCCAAGTTGAAGTTAATTTGTTTGTAACCCTTTTGTAAAAGGTTACAAAGAAATTAGGTTCAACTTTTGCACCTGCTGCTGTAACTCTTGCTTGGCTGAAAATTCGTCCCCGCTGATTCGCCGATTTTACCGCGATTTCGCGAGATTCGCGGATCGCGAAATCGCGGAAAATCCGCAAATTTGCCCGCGAAACGGATTTTACTCCCACCCTTACTCACAGCCCTCACCTTCCCAAAATTTCTCTGTGAGGGTTTGCCCTGTCCCAGGTCGGAATCAGAGTCAGAGTTGGAGTCTTCCTTCTGTTGAGCTTTGTACCTGGAACAATCCAATATAGTAATTGGGTGCTCAGTACTTTCCCCAGGACCTGAGCACGGGTAGTTCTATGGGGTACAGAGATGTCCTTAGTGTCCTCAGTCCGCTTTCCCCTCTCACTACCCCCTTTCTTGTTCAGGACCTCACTAGTTTTCAAAACAGAAATCGCAGCTGCTTTTCTAAGCACAACAGAGTAAGAACCCCCATGCTTTGAAGCAAGCACACTCTTACCGCCCTTTAGAAGGTGCACCCCCGCTTCAGTGGAGTCCCATTCAGCGGGATCGATATGTGGTTCTGAAGCGGCTGTGACTGCCGGCAAAAAGAAGGCGGCAATTCCAAGATTGCTACTAGTGCTGGCGCTACTCGAATTGACCCGGGAAAGCCCGTGGAGAAGACCGCGAGCCGCCACACTTCGGCCTCGTCTAAGCTCCAGGGCGGCTCAAGCCCAGCACGGTAGCAGTTAGGGGCGCTGGAGCCGTTCGAAATACTTGACGTCTCTGGGGCACATTCGAAAGCGCACCAACCCCCGAACCTTAGCACGGGTAAAACAGAAAAAAAATACCCCCACAAGCGCTTATCCTCAGCGCTCACACTGACTAAACTATGCTGCATCCAGGTAAGAGAAAAAGGACACGAGAGAGCAGCCTGAGAAGGACGTGTGCCGGGGCTCAACTCGCGGGTGCCATCTTCCCCCCGCCACTCATGTGACTGCTTTTATCAGTAAACCTAGAAAGCATCCAACCAAATTCCTATGTACATCAGTTAAGGAAGTCTGGAAATCACTTGTTGCATTTTAATTTTTTCACAGACCACATAATGAATATGATAAAAAGAAATAAGATGACAGAAAATAAATATGGTTAAAAACCGATTCAAATACCATAAAAATACATTTTGTAAACCAGAAGTACTATATTCAATATATTAATTATACACTAATGACATTTGAGATGGTGACATCTGCCAGAACCCATTAGACAGTGTGTCCTCCGCCCACATGCCCATAGACTGGCAGAGTGCACGGCCAGGACTGTTGACAGTGTCCATCAGCCCAGCATGATCACAGACAGAGAATGTAAGGCAGCGTGCATACCCAGCACGATAGACAGTATCCACCAGCCCTACGGTCCCATAGCCAGAGGGTGTAAGGCAGAGTGTACAGAAAGGACTGTGGTGTCCACCATCCCAGTGTGCCCATTGCCCACAGAGTATAATACTGGGACTGTACCCACACAGTAAAGTTGCACACAGAGGCTGCCCTCGCTGCCCTCTCGCTTCCTCTGATCTCATCGTGACACGAGACTCCAACTTTCACTCTCCATGAAACATACAGCTTTCACATGAAACAGGTTCCACAGGACGACAAGTGACAGGTTCAGTTAGGGGAATTACTGCTGGTGAGGGGGTGGAAAATAAAGAGCTCCATGGGAGCCCGGACAGCTGCCTCCCAACGTACAGCGGGCCGTCACATCCCTGGGTGACTCAACACACTGTCCCAAAGCAACACTTGATGTCAGGCAGCAAGCTTGGAACTCGAGCTCAAAATGCTCCTTCTGCCTGCCAAAAAGCAGAAAACGAATTCCTTGTACAGTGGCTTGGTACCACGAGAGACGTTCTGCTGTTTTGCCGCTGGGAGGTGCCCCTCCTGATGCCACTGGGCGGTGGTGTGAGCAGCCCCCACCTGGCCCGAGGCCGCAAGAGAAGCGTGCGGGCATGGCTTTGTTCAGCCCTTCTGTGGGGAAAAGCGGGCAAAATAACATAATATACTCTTTTTTTTTTTTTTTTTGGAAACCTTTATTGTGCATAAACAGCAGACAAATACGGGCCTACAACCACCTGGCCGGCCACAAAACTGTGAGCACTGTTGCGAGCAATACGGTACATCGGCAGCGAGGTGACATTATTAAGCAAGCATATAGTGTTACACTGGACCATGTTATACCGCCGATGTACAGGAAGATTGAGGTTAATTTTAAGGTGTATAAAAACACATAAGCAAGAATTAAGTCCAGGAGAGCCATAGTCCAGTCCAGCACATTACAGAAGTAATAGGCAACGTTCAGCAGGCGAGTTTCATGAAACACAGGAAAGTTGCAATCAAAATAACAGCATCGCAGAGGTAACGACAGGAGAGGTAAGCAAACACTACGCCGAGATCAAACACGAACCCACCCAGATTCAAGCCAAACTATAGCCCCAAGGACAAAAAAAAAAAAGGACAAGAAAGATGAAAGAAGAGAGAAACAAGGCCATAGAAACGAAAAAAGTACACATATATATCCCCCCACCCTACACGCATGCAGAGGCTACGGCCTACCCCCCCCCCCCTTGCAGTGTGTCTGTCGCCCATTAGAGTACCCGAAATATAGAGACAAGAGACAAGGAAAAAGAAGAACGGAAAAGAGAAGCAAAAAGAAAAGGAGAAACAAAGGGAGAAAAATAAGGCCCATAGAAACAAAAACGAACCAATGAGGACCCCCCACCCTACACGCATGCAGAGGCTATGGCCTACCCCCCCCTAGCAGTGTGTCTGTCGCCCCAGAAAGAGAACCCGAAATATAGAAATAAGTAAGAAGGGAGAAGAAAGAGAATACCATAAAGAAGAGGAAGAAAAGAAATACCAATCACATAAGTCCGGGGGAGGGCCATAAGAACATATCGAAAGCAACTCGCACATATTATTCCGGCCGCCCTTGCCCCAGCCCCACTGCCAATACAATACCAGCTTGCAAAGTCCCCGGCAGTCCGTCAGCACCCCAGCAATACGAGAGAAAGTCCCGAGTTGAAAGAGGACACCCGCATCCTTGCCCCTTACGGTAAAACGCAACAACTTAGCCCAACTGGATAAATAACAGCAGCACAGTGACACCCAAAAGCCCCAGACATGTAGTACTCAGGCCACCCGTACCCCGTCCCCACAACCAATACAATACCAACATGACACAGTCCCAGCAGTCCATCAGCATCCCAGCAGTACAATTAGGACAGTCCTGACTAGGTAAGGGGCGACCTCAACCCTGACCCCGTCGATACGGTGTAGCAACACAGTCCAACTGCACAACAGGCGGTCCGGAGACGGTGAGGGAGCAAAGGGACCACAACAGGACGAAGAGGCGGTCAGTAGAGTGCTTCCAGCGCTTAGGCAGGTGGTCTGCAGTGTTAGGGAGAAAAACCACTCGCAGCCAAGTAACCACAGGATCCAGTACACAAGCGAGTGGCAGCCGGTCTCGGAGAAGGGGACGGGTCACGGCAATGTTCCACAAAGATGCCATGGGGTATCTTTCGCAGTGAGGGTCCTCCGGGCATAGCGTAACTCCAGAAGCGGTGGACCTCCGTGAAGGTGTTACCGCCGGCACCGCAGCCGTATTGGGGTCCGACAACCCCAGTGTACCAATAGCCATCAGGGCGGAGGCACCACAAAGGCCAGAGACAGGGTATGGCGTAGCATCCGGCTTTAGATGGCATCCTTGGTAGGGCAGAGAGGGTACAGTCAGCATTGCGTCCAACCGAGCCCCCAGGTCACAGGCCGCTGTAGACATGGCAGCCTTCAAGGTGTGTAGGGCACCCAAAACATCACTGAGCTGCAATGGCTTCGCAGGGAGAGAGGACGCATCTTGATCCTGCACCCCAGGCAACTCAGTGTGGAGCTGCCCCGGCAATCGGCCTCCGTCACTCCCTGCAGGCGTCTGGGCGTCCCGCCAACGTTCAGCCCGGCAAAACGAGTCCAAGGATATTAGGGCAGCCCCATCCATTCTTCCCGGTGTCGAGGCGGCGTGGGCAATAGGTGGCGTCCGCTACAGCAGCCCAGGGTCGACGATCGCGGAAGATGAAGAACAATCGGGAAGATGGCGCCCGCCTCCACACTCGGGGACAAAATGTATCTATAGTGCCGCTCCCGAGCCCGAGAGATACAACGTTGCGCCTCCCTGCTAGAGTGTCTATAGCCCAGGGATCAGGCGAGGTGGGAAGCGGAGGGTGTGGAACAGCTGCTCCTCCATGCCAGCCGACCCCGTAGTGCCGGCAATGGCCGCCGTCGTCCCACGGAGAGTCGGACGCCAACAAAGGACAAAGACCCGGTCACCTCCGGGAAGCAGGAGAGGAGGGTGAGGGCGTTTCGGCGCTTCCCCTGCCGGGATCAACCCGAGGAGCACATCGGCGTGATCAGCACCGCCTCCCGATTCCGCTGCCGGCAAGCAGTACGTGAAACAGGATCAGGATGAGGCGGAAATCGGGAGAGTGGCGAGATGGTCAGCGGAGCTGCGGAGTCAGGCGGCCATCTTGCTCGCGAGCCAGGCTCCTCCCCAACATAATATACTCTTGCAGACAACAGAACTGACGTGACTACCAGAATCTTTTCTTTTAAAATGTTGCACCCCTAAGACTATTGCACCCTGGGCAACCACCCCTGTGGCCCCACCCATGCTACTCCACTGCTTACCAGTATGGATGACATCTGACTCTTACACCTTGTAGCCCTCAATTTCTTAAGGAACATTTCCTATACATTGACTTTAACTTTTATACGAGTCATTGTCTCTATATCAATATGTGTGTGATGTAACTTACTACGACATCCTGCCCTACATACTTGGGATGAGTAGCACTATGAAAGAAATTAAATACACATCAGAGAGGGTCTATGGAAAGATGAAGGGCACCATTGGAGGGTGGTAGCAAGACCGGACTGGCCATACCAGGATTCAGGCATTTCCCTGGGAGGCTGGAAGGACGGGGAGGCGTTATTCTGTACTGCGGGCAGGCACATTAAAGTTTCTTGTACATCCAGCAGTTTTCAGGTAACAATAAAAGTGTCATGATAACTCTGGTGACTCATGTTGAGGTTCCGTGGCAATTGTAAGTGGTGTTTTCGACTCGCACGAATATGGTCGAGTCTGGTATCTACGAACCGCAAATGACGAGTTTAGTAAGTGTGTGCAGTTTCGCTGTGCTAACTTAAACCGTTCGTTTGTTACGTGGGTTTTTTCATCTGTACCCACGGGTTCCATCTTAGATACGGCATCCATTTTGTTTCTTGCCCTCAAGTAGCCAGCGAACGGACGTTGTCTGCTTCGTGACCCTGGGATTCCCAAGATATCTGCGGAAGACACATGTCCTTTGAAAGTGTCTTTATGACGAGGGGGATGATACTGTAAGGCAGATGGCCCCGCTCGAGGCTCATCTCGCCGTGCCGGTGTATTGTCTCAGCCGTGCATCTCATTAGGCACGTCCCTTTGATGCCTGTAGCTCGTGTTTCCCGATACCTCCCCTTTTACACCCTTTTCAATCTCCCCACTGTTTCCATCTTCCTCCACACCTGTTCTTGTTTCTTCTTCGATCTGTTTTACTGCTGATTGGAATGTACTAATGGTGGGAAGATGGGTTTTTACAGTTGGGAACCGCCAAATGTTTCCGCACTTATATTCCGGGCCTTGAATGTATCAAAGTGACCAAAGCGACCCCTCTCGGGGATAATTGTGGGAACCAAGTCGTAAACCTTTGTGTACCATGTAAACCTATGGGAGAATCGTGTATAAAAGGAGCGATCCACAGAACCAATTTGAAGCAGTCTCCCCGAACTACACTCGTTGTACTTCCTGTGACTTCTGTGTTTCCCTGCAGTAAATAAACCTTGAATCTTTGACGCCGAAGGAAGTGTCCCGTGTCTCTGTCATTCGTACGCCGGAGCAGGTTACCCACGAAGGTTTCAGGTGTTGTCCCCTGGCACCGCTGGGTCTTAAAGAACCCAGTCCTTCAGTTGGCGCCCAACGTAGGGCTGCATCAGTGGTACCGGTCCAAGCCCGACGATCGTGAGGAACTTCGTGTGAAATCTCCGAGGGAAGGTGCACTCCGCTTCATCGATCCTGTTGTCGAAACAAGTGGCCCGAAGACTTTTCCCGCGAAGATTCCCGCCTCCTGACGACTGCGACGGACTGCTGCCCTGACTGTAGACCTGTTTTGGCGCCTGGCGTAGACCTTGGTATAGCGAGACGATTGACGGGCCTTCCTGGTGACGCCATCGATCTTTGAGTTAAGTATTTGTGGGTCGCTCCCAGAGTTCTTGGTTGTGGTTGCTTAGTTGTTGCATGGTTCCATTGCATTTGTAGTTCTTGGTACTTTGTTGTGATAGTTGACGTCTGCAGTCGCCAAAAACCGAGGGTTTTTGCTCTTTGCTGGGACTTGGTAAATCCCGTAACCCTTGACGTTTGTGAAACTCGGCTAGTGTGCGAGATGCCTGGTCGCAGTACTTTGTTTAGTTGTTTCAGACGTTGTGGTACGGATTCCCGACTGGAGGACTCGTGTCCGATACCTCCGGTTGGAACTCCAACTTATGAGCTGTACAGCAAATACGGGCTAGGCCCAATTACTTTTAATGATTACTGGATCCGTTACACTAAGAAAGATGGTGCCCTTAGTTGGCCACCTCATGGTAGTTTTGAGACAAACGATCTTAGATAATCTTGAGACTAAATTGTTTGAGAGAAAGTCAAGGCTGGCCATGTTTGATGCCTTACGGTTGTGGCGTAAAGAAGCCCGACAGAAAGAGATCAGACAGACTAAACGTAATCAGAGAGATGGTGTTGCTACCATTGTAAAGAAAGCAGAGCAGTTTCAGCGTGATAAGGAGGTTAAGGAAAAGGAAGTGTTTGACAGGCTACAGAGTATGTCCATAGATAAGTGCTATCCTGCTTTGCCAACGGAGTCGGATAAGAAGGACGAATCAGTTGAGGATCCTCTAATGTCTTACCTTATGAAGTCACCACCTCCGTACGTGCAGGGTACCGCAGCTCCTGTGGTCCCCCCTGTACCTGTTCCTCAACCTGCACCCGTTCTTCCGACTGTTCCCGCTCCTTTGCCTATTGCTATTCCTACTGCTCCTCCGCTTCCACATCCTCCTGCTCCCGCTACTGCTCCTGCTCTACTTACTCCTGTTGCTTCTTCTGTTTCTACCTCTTCTCTTGTTAGTCCCTTGTGCTATACTTCTCCGTCTACTCGTAGTCGTACTTCTCCTGTTGCGGCTATTGGGTCCGCTGGTTCAGATGGTCCTCAGAGACGTAGCCAGCTTCCCGGTAACAGGGAGCGTGCTTCGCTATACAATATGGCGATGGGTTGGATGACGCACCCTCTTAGAAATCCTCCACGTGTTGTACTTGATACGTTTTGCCAATTCAATGAACCGACACAAAGATACGTGTTTGAAGAAATGTGCAAAGTATTGCGTGATCAGATATCGGCCGATGCACCTGACGAGGTGTTGACCGCTTTGTCTGATCTACAGCTTCAGTTCTCGAATGGACTGATAGTGGATACTAACGTTCGACGTGCTGTTGAACGGTTGTTATCTTTCCGTCCCGCTCCTATACCTCAAGCTTTGTTTGTTGAGGATGTTGAGAGGCAGTTAGATGCGTCCGGTCAGTTCCCCATGCGAGAAGTTCCACCAGTGTGGATGCCAGGTGATGCTGCTCAAATTCCACCGATCCTGCCACATTTTCAGAGAGTATGGATACATCTCCCATGGAAACGATCAGAAGTTTTAAAGGTGAAGCAATCTTTGCCTGACCCTCGCAAAAATCCTGCAGGGTATTATAAAGAATTGTCGCAGCTTGTAGACGCTACGATAATGAATCTTGCCGATATCGACATGCTGTTCGGCAATATCGTACCGCAACCGGTATGGGCTAAGATTCGGCACGAAGATCACGCAAACGAATTAGGTGGCGATTGGGCTGCTCTTACTGCGGCCGATACGCGACAAGTTGGCGGGGCTAAGCCTGAACAACTCATTACTGCTCTCCCTCAAAGAATAATTACCCTAATGAAAACACTTATGCCAGCTATGAGGGTGAACTGGGACAAATTGTCAGCTTGTAAACAGAAAAAGGACGAGAGTGTCTCTGATTTCTTCACGAGATTTGAGGAGGCATTCATCGATCACAGTGGTCAGGATATGAGCACTGAGGGTGGTCAACGGTTGTTCGTGGACAAATTTGTCTCTAACTTATTGCCCGATTTGAGCAATAAATTGAAAAATTCTGAGAGTGCGTGGGCCGTTTCTACCTCGGCTCAAATATTGGCTACAGCACAGTATTATGAGAACAGAGAAAAAGAGGAGAACGACCGCGCTGACAAGAAGACGAAAGAACTTAAAACTAAAGTGTTGTTACAGCAGGCCTATCCTCCGCGCTCGAATCAGAATGCTTCGCAGCAAAATAGACCGCAGTCGCAATCAAATAGGTCACAACCTCGAAATGACTCCTCTTCCCAAAGATCTTCGTTAGGGTACAATCAATGTGCCTATTGTAGACAGGAGGGTCATTTAAAATTTAACTGTCCCGTTTTAAACGATCGTAACAGTGGTAACTCATCTAGAGGAGGTCGTGGTGGTTCTCAGCAGGCACCACGTGGTAGAGGTCGTGGGGTTCAAAATGACCGTTCAGATAACTCATCAAATTCCGATAATTGTTTTGATCAACGTGGATCATCGCAAGGACGATCTGCGCAGTACAATGTAGACGATTATTACGTCGATCAGGGAACTGACGACAGTAATTACTAGGACAGCCATAGACAAGGAGAGGGAGTGGTATCAGTTCCGGTTGATCAGAGAGGGCCTTACGTCGCAGTTGCTACATCGGGCGTCGTTGAGCCTTTTCTGTTGGACACTGGTGCAGCGAAAAGTTCCATAATGCATTCGAAACTCCCTGGCGCACCTTTGTCTGGCTTAACAAATGTTTCCGTTGGATTCTCTTGCGCCCCCGTTAGCAATCCAGTTTCACGCCCTTTGCCCCTTGCAATTGGGCCTCGTAAGCTAGAAGCTCCGTTGATTTTGACTACGGGTTGTGGTGAAAATCTTTTGGGCCTGGATTTGCTGAAACGTTTGTATGCAACTCTGTATTGTTCTCCTGCGGGTGTAAAGCTTACTTTGGGAGAGAGGGTTGTCTCTCCTATGTACTTGTCTCTCGATAAGCTTCCACCGGAATTGAGTTCTCTTCCTGCATCTTTGTGGGCAACAGGTCCCAATGATGTGGGCCTGCTTGACATCTCCCCTTATGTTGTTCAGCTGAAATCTAATGTGCGGTTGCCACGTATTCCCCAGTATCGAATCTCTCTTGATGGTGAACGAGCATTGTTAGCGATCATCTATGATTTGATCGAGAAAGACGTTATTGAAGAGACGCGGGGAAACGTGTGCAACAGCCCTGTACTGCCCATTCTAAAACGTACTGATCCTTCGAAACCGCCTGTTTATCGTTTTGTTATCGATTTACGGGAGGTAAATAAAATTGTGATTCCTCAGTTTCCTGTTGTGCCTGACATCACGGCGCTACTGACTCTGATTCCAGCTTCTGCATCGTGGTTTTCGGTGATCGATTTGAAGAATGCGTTCTTCAGCATTCCCATAGCAGAGGAGAGCAGAGACCTTTTCGGTTTCTCTCTTGGTGGACGCAGCTTCCGGTTTAAACGCGCTCCTCAGGGCTACTGTGAGAGTCCATCGATTTACAGTCAAGCCTTGAAGGGTCAACTGGATGCATTTTTGTTGCCGGCTGGCGCGGCCTTAATCCAATATGTCGATGACTTGTTGGTGGCTGCAGATACTCAGGACATTTGCAAAATTGCTACGGTGTCGTTGCTGCAACATCTCTGTGACTTACATCACAAGGTGTCACCTTCTAAACTCCAATATTGTTGTCAAGAAGTAACCTATCTTGGTCACTTATTGTCAAAGGAGGGAAGACGGTTGACCCCAGAGAGAATTGCAGCAATTGCGCGAATGGCTGTGCCAACAACCCAAAGAGATGTGCGTGCCTTTCTAGGTATCACGTCGTATTGCAGGCAATGGATTCCAAATTTTTCATTGCTAGCGAAACCATTGGTGGCTCTTACGTGCAAGGATGTTTCAACTCCTTTACCATGGACGGAAGAATGTCAGAAAAGTTTTTCTGAATTATGTGACTCATTGTGTTCGGCTCCTGTGTTAGGTACTCCTGACTATAGCAAGCCGTTTACACTATATGTTCACGAGAGGGAAGGTTGTGCTTTGAGTGTCTTAACGCAACCTTTTGGTGGTAAGCAACGTCCATGTGCATATTTTTCCTCGACCTTGGACCCGGTAGCTAGAGCATTGCCGAGTTGTTTGAGAGCAACAGCGGCAGCTGCGGTGTCCATCCGACAATCAGCAGGATTGGTCATGGATAACATGCTTACGGTGATGGTTCCGCATGCAGTCGATACCCTTTTGAATCGTACGAAAACTCAGCACTTGACGAGTGCGAGGTTGTCTGGGTACGAGTTGACGCTGTTGGCAAGCCACATTCAGATAAAACGTTGTAATGTTCTGAACCCGGCAACTTTGTTACCCATTAGCACAGAGTCAGATGAAATAGCAGCCCATGACTGCTATCTGAGAACTGAAGAGGAAACAAAAGGTCGAGTGGACCTTAAAAACACTCCTTTGGAAGATCCAGATGGAACGTTGTATGTGGATGGTTCATGTTTTAAATTGCCGAATGGTGATGTGACTACTGCGTATGCTGTTGTGACTTTGAATACTGTTGTGGAAACTGCGAGATTGAATCAGAACTCTGCCCAGGCTGCAGAGCTGATCGCTCTAACTAGAGCGTGTGTGTTAGCGAAAGGGAAACGTGTGAATGTGTTTACCGACAGCCAATACGCTTTTGGCGTCGCCCATAGCTTTGGACGGTTGTGGAGAGAGAGAGGTTTTATGACATCGCATGGTACGAAGATTCAGCATGGACAACTTGTGAATGATCTTTTGGATGCACTTACGTTGCCTAAGCAGGTAGCGATTGTTAAATGTAGTGCGCATCGTAAGGTGACGGATGATGTTGGTCGCGGTAATGCCTTTGCGGATGAGATTGCTAAGGAGACTGCACGGAATCTTAGCACTAGAATGTATGTGATGAGTTCGGTTAGGTGGCCTACCGAATCGAGTATGTGTGAGGACACTATCGAGAGTGTGAAAGCAATTCAGAATGAGGCCACCGAGACTGAAAAGACGAAGTGGAAAGAAAGTACGGGAAAGTTGGATGTGAATGGTTGTTGGGTTGATTTGTCGGAACATAAGAGATGGATGTTACCGGATGCATATGTGCTGGCTGTTGTGACAATGGCGCATGGGTTAGCACATATTAGCGTGAAAGGTATTTGTAAGTTGCTGTCCCCTGTGTGGAAGAATGATGGTATCGCGAAATGTGCTGAACGATTGGTTAAGAATTGTATGGTATGTATGTTGTACAATCCTGGTAAGGGAACCCCAACTCCTCCTGGTAGTTTTGCTCCCCCTTCATGTCCCTTTGAGGTGATCCAATTAGACTTCATCCATATGGAGCGATGCAATAACCTGAAATACGTTTTAGTTGTGGTTTGCGCGTTCTCCCGATGGATTGAAGCCTATCCCCTCAAGGACAACACTGCTTTGTCTACTGCGAAAATCCTACTGAAGGAATACTTTCCTCGGTATGGAATGCCTCGGATTGTATGGTCGGATAACGGAAGTGAGTTTGTGGGGAGTGTGATGAAGAGTGTGTGTAAGGGCCTTGGAATTAATCAAAAATTCCATAGCGCCAATCATCCCCAGTCAGCTGGTTTGGTTGAAGGGTACAATGGAACCCTTAAATTGAAACTAGCGAAGATTCAGGCTACGACTGGTCTTTCGTGGCCTGATGCTTTACCCTTAGCATTGTTATCAACTAGGGCAACCGTACACTCCCGAGTAGGGCTTAGCCCCTATGAAATAGTGTTCGGTCGTCCTGCGAATGTGTGGGGGGTCCCTAGACCGGGTGTGTTCTCCAGTCTCGAATACCCAATGTTGATTGATTATCTTCATGATCTGACTGCTAAACTAAGGTTAATTCACCAACAGGTTTACGAAGCATTGCCGACGCAGACGGAGGGTCCAGGCCACCAGCTCCAGCCCGGAGACTGGGTGGTTACCAGAATTTTTTCCCGCAAGAAGAACTTGGAACCCCGGTTTACTAGACCCTACCAGGTCCTCCTTGCCACGAGAACTGCCGTTCGTTTAGAGGGCCGGAGAATTGGGTGCATGCCACCCATACAAAGAAAGTTCCTATTCCTTTGCCGGCAGACTCGTGGGTGAGGAGGGGCATTGCTTCATCTGAATCCGAAGGATTGCCGGCGTTTGTACCTTTCAGCGACGCACAACCTGTCGGAGAATCCTCAGTGCAGCAGAAAGACACTGTTGAACATTTGTCATCAAAAGACTCGAGACCAGAACATTCGGCTGATCAACAGGACTCTGTTCCCTCATCGGATCCTTTGTTTGATGAACATACACGTCCTGGGAAAACTCAATACTTTTTGCGTTCCAGCACTAAGGACAAATAAAATAATCCCGTTCTGCCCCTTGATAAGTGCATCATCCCGTTTTCCACGATCAGTCCGAACACCCGTATCATTGTAATTATTTTGTATATATATTGAGTTTCGTTCCATATGTGTTTTTGCTTCCACAGCTGAGAGACATTTTTTTTGCATATACATTGTGAATAAAGGCCGTAGGGCCGCGCGTGTACTTCCTTCTGGTTAGCAGGTCTTGACGCTAGGTTAAAGACCGTCGGTTCCTGGGAACTCCTAGGGATTGACTACTGCTACACAGAACGAAGTGCGTCAAGAAACGTTGCGGACGGTCATAGGGGATGGCGTTTTCGAAGCTGATGGACTTGGAAGAAGCTCAGGCGCAAAGGTTCAAGTTACAACAACTTACTCGTACCAAATGTTTTATGTTTCAAATATTCGTACTGCTTCTGATTGTTTCTGCACTATTGGCGGGTGGGGTGTATTACACGATGTCTTACTTCTTACCTTCTGCTATACCTACTCCTACCTCTGACCCTACACTTACCTCTACTGCATCCCCTCATTCCTTTCATATCTTACCCGAACACGAGCAGGCTAGACGTGCAGAATTCCGCAATAATTCCTTTATTCAGCTCCTTCACCAGCACCAGTTAGTGGTAAACACTACTAATTGTTGGGTGTGTGGACTAATGCCGCATACCACGGATAAGGGAATTCCATATCTGGTCTTACCGTATAGTTCCCAGGGTTCAGCTCGAGCATTCCAAACAATGTTTCGAAGCGCACTAGATTCTCACCCCAGTCGAGAGCCACGTTCTCCCTACCTTGGCCTTGGCTCGTATTATAAGCCTTTGTCAATAGCGATAGAAGATTTAGATAGAGATATCTATGAGCCGTCGCTCATCCCAGAGGAAGAGGTACAAGCCTATAGGGTCTTGAGTAAGGTCGAGTATAGTGCGCTCACGAGTGATAAACAGCTTAAAAGCTCGCCTCCGATATGGGTCGTACCCCACATTGGTAATTTTTGTCTAATGGGTCGTGGCCGAAGATCGAAAGCTAGACTTGGTGAGAGTGCTTGCACCGAGAATTACATTCTGCCTATGGTCTCGTCCCCTGTGTTTCTGGCTGCCAAGGGTACGTACTTTGTCTGCCATGATCGTGCGTATGCATGGTTGCCCTCCGACTTTGTGGGCGCCTGCTTTATTGCAAATTTGTTGCCTCCGGCGTTCACTGTAGATGCAGATTATCACAAGACAAGAGTTGTGAGAGGCGTAATTAGCGAAGAGGATACTGCCGGTCAAGAGGCAGGAGACTTTTTCAAGGGTTTCCTCCCGTTTTGGGGGCCTATGGTTAATAGTAGGAACCTGAGACAGTTGACTCGAGTGGTAGAATCGACAGCTAATATTACTGCCAGTGCCCTTGGTAATATCACCACAGAACTTCAGGCGGATAGACTTATGACGTTACAAAACCGTATGGTTTTAGACGTGATCTTAGCAGATCGAGGTGGGGTATGTAAGGTGATCCATTCGAGCTGCTGTATTTTCATTCCGGATAACGCTCCGACTGTCTATCAAGCCATCTCAAAGTTGCATAAAATCTCTGAATCCATACACGTGGATGTAGGGGATTGGACGCTACTTGGGTGGTTTTGGGGCCTGATGTCGACTTGGGGTTGGAAGATTCTGATGATTATCGGAGTTGTTGTGGCGTTCCTGTTCACGTGTTGCCTTTGTGTGCAGTGTGGTCCTGCCTTATGTGGCCTCTGTGCTACAACGTGTATGAGACAGCCACCTGTTACCAAGGGGACTCGGTTGGACAGAGCTATGTTACAGCAACACCTAGATGGTCTGATGAATATCGAGTATGATTCCGACTAGTGCTTGCCTACATGAGGGCAAAAGGAGCGTCTGAGGTTCCGTGGCAATTGTAAGTGGTGTTTTCGACTCGCACGAATATGGTCGAGTCTGGTATCTACGAACCGCAAATGACGAGTTTAGTAAGTGTGTGCAGTTTCGCTGTGCTAACTTAAACCGTTCGTTTGTTACGTGGGTTTTTTCATCTGTACCCACGGGTTCCATCTTAGATACAGCATCCATTTTGTTTCTTGCCCTCAAGTAGCCAGCGAACGGACGTTGTCCGCTTCGCGACCCTGGGATTCCCAAGATATCTGCGGAAGACACATGTCCTTTGAAAGTGTCTTTATGACGAGGGGGATGATACTGTAAGGCAGATGGCCCCGCTCGAGGCTCATCTCGCCGTGCCGGTGTATTGTCTCAGCCGTGCATCTCATTAGGCACGTCCCTTTGATGCCTGTAGCTCGTGTTTCCCGATACCTCCCCTTTTACACCCTTTTCAATCTCCCCACTGTTTCCATCTTCCTGCACACCTGTTCTTGTTTCTTCTTCGATCTGTTTTACTGCTGATTGGAATGTACTAATGGTGGGAAGATGGGTTTTTACAGTTGGGAACCGCCAAATGTTTCCGCACTTATATTCCGGGCCTTGAATGTATCAAAGTGACCAAAGCGACCCCTCTCGGGGATAATTGTGGGAACCAAGTCGTAAACCTTTGTGTACCATGTAAACCTATGGGAGAATCGTGTATAAAAGGAGCGATCCACAGAACTAATTTGAAGCAGTCTCCCCGAACTACACTCGTTGTACTTCCTGTGACTTCTGTGTTTCCCTGCAGTAAATAAACCTTGAATCTTTGACGCCGAAGGAAGTGTCCCGTGTCTCTGTCATTCGTACGCCGGAGCAGGTTACCCACGAAGGTTTCAGGTGTTGTCCCCTGGCACCGCTGGGTCTTAAAGAACCCAGTCCTTCAGTGTACCTGTTGGAGAGAGATGAGAGTTTTGTCTAGTGGCAGTTTTGAATCATCTAAGGTAGACCTGCTGCAAAGTATATGTACCATGCATATCAAAGAACAGAATTTTATGTGCAGAGCTCAGTGGGTAACTGCTTTTGTCACTAAGATTATTTTTTTACAGTGCAGTTCACAAGTTCTATTTGTTATCTAGCACAGTGAGCTATGAGTAGGTGTGAGCGGGAAATCCGTTACGCTCGCGGATTTTGCGGATTTTTGGGAAATCCGCAATCCGCGAATTTTGCGGATTTCCCACAAAATCCGCAAAAAAAATCCGCGAACGTAACGGGTTCAAAAGTTGAACCCCCACTCATGCAACTATTTTACAATGGCGCCAGCAAGCTGCCAGCGCCGTTGTAAAATAGTTACAAAGTTAGCTTGCACAGGAACCACTAGATAAAACGAAGCAGGTGCTGCTTTATTTTATCTAAGTGCTTCCTGTGCAAGCTAACTTTGTAACTATTTTACAACGGCGCTGGCAGCTTGCTGGCGCCATTGTAAAATAGTTGCATGGCTGGGCACAGGTCTGCAGCTCACTCAAGGGACCCCTGCGCCCTTCGGGGCGATTGCATAGTAACACACACATGGTCGCTCGAACTAGTTGATGCTCAAATTCAGTGACTCATTCATTAGCCCAAAAACAATCGTGAGCGTCGTCGAGGCTGGACAGGTGTGCCTTCTTCCCAAATCTACCGTGGAAAATCAGCTGTGATGCTGGATAGGCTTTGCATCCTTGACTTTCACTAGCGCAATACCCGTGCTGTTCCTGAGACCAGGAGCTTCTTTCTCTTCATCTGCTGAACTGATCTTTCTCTGGCCTTTTATTCACACAAGAGGCACATTGTGTTCGCACAGGTTTCTGCAAGTTCGCACGCGTTTTGTACAATTTCGCAATTTGCGAAATTGTACAAAACCCTCGCGAACTTTCAGAAACCCGTGCGAACATAAAAAAAAAATCCGCGCGGATTTTGCGGATTTTCGTAATCCGCAAATTTGCAAATCCGCAAATTCGCGGATTGCCAATCCGCAAAATCCGCTCATGCCTAGCTATGAGTTGCCACCTAAGAGCTGCATGCAAACTGCATGGTACAGGTTAGAAAGTTATGTTTCCTTCCCAGTCTTTCATTATCCTGATATTTCTTAAAAAGGTTTGTTTGGTTACAAATATGTTCTTATCATTAAAGTCAGCCCTAACTATGGTGTTATGTTCTGAATCCTGAGTTTGTGATTCTTCAGACCAAGCACATGTGCATCCTACACATTGAAGTGCCCTTTGCCTTATGTAACATGTTCTATTCACTGATTTATATATGTATGATTCATTGCCTCTGTATGTGTGTGTGATGTAAAGTGCTCCGACATCTTATACTGGTACGAGACGGGCTATTAAATAATTGAAATACATGTGAAAGAGGGGCTGTGGAGAGATGAAAGGCACTGTTGGTGATTGTGATGGAATCATTGAAGAGCCCCATCAAAGATTGTCATATCCCTTTACACAGTAAGGTCACCATTTACTATGCGTTAGAAGCTAATCAATTGAATATATAATGCCAAATGTGTTGTATAATTATACAGAACAAGGGAACCCAAAGGAATTTTAGACAGGGACCTTGGGCAATTTCATGTTATAGAGAACAGTGGTCCCTATTCAGGGGGAATACAGTGTGATAGATAACCATACACTAGAATAGAATGTATGTCTTTTGTCCAGCCGGACAAGAATTTATTTTCATAGTATTTTCCAAAAGTAGTATCAAATAAAACATTCAAATGACAAGTGGGCACAGCCGTGACCCACAGAACACAAGACAGAACAATGAACACAGAATTGGCCAAAAGGCAAGCCAGAATGGGTCTGTACAATTGTACTCAGTATAGACAGACACAAATTAATCATTTAACACCGTTGCACAATGTGTTATAGCTTGAGTCTGGTGCATAGGGTGTTTGGGTGTCGACGACGTTTCGATGCCAACATTAAATTTAGGGTATCATCTTCAGGACAAACAAATAATGCATTGCTGTCTTGATATTAATGTATCACACCTTTTTAACAATTCTTTACATACAAAAAAGGAAGAAGGGGAGAAAAAAGGGGGGATAAAAATGAAAAGGAAGAATTTTAACCACATTTGACAACAATATACTAGGCATGTTTTCAGCATAATGTTTGTGACTTAGGTGCTTGGATTTGCGTGATCAGTGTGGACTGAATTTCATGCAGAAGTGGTGACATTTCTATAGTTTATACTGAGTGAGGATTGAAATGCGTGTCGCAGTGACGACGTTAAAAAGGAGTTGGTTGAATTGATGCCGATTTATGGTGCTTAGTACAGCTTCGTCATGACATAGTGAATTATTGCAGTGATTCAACGGAGAAAAGACAAGTGAGTATGATAAAAACCAGTCAGCATATTAAAAGACGACGAACCGGCGCAGTGCCTGATCATGAGCAAGGTGTTCCCAGTGAATCAGGAGGAACAAAAAACGGCGCGGTGCGAGAGTGAAAGAAATATTCTCCTGTGTAAACCCAGAGGGCAATGGGGAAATTACCTAAGGTGGCAGAGAATCAACAGTTCACTATAGGCGCAAGGGCGCTCAGCATCTGGACTTTGGGGGTGGGTGGCACCAGCGGGATCTAAATGAACAAGAAGCAGAGGTGGAGGTTTCTAAGTTTCAGAAGGGGTGGAGTTGACACGGAAATTGAGTGTAAAACAGAATAAATTAAATTACCAATTCTGTTTGCTTAATGGCAGAAAGTCCTGTTGGGTGCTGTGTGCCAGCTGTTGGAGAATGCACGATCGCATTACCTGGAAGCAGAGAGGGGTAAAAATGGGTTTAGGCATGAACCCGCCATGTTAAAGAAGTGGTGTCCAAGGGATCTGGCCATGCTACTTACTTCAGTGAGTGTGGGCAGTATCGCCGCATCTGCTTCGGAGTTTCAATGGAGACTGCCGGTTTGCCTAGGCAGAGCTGGTTAAGGCACACTATCGGCAGAAAGTGAAGAGGGACTGGTTAAGGCACACTATCGGCAGAAAGTGAAGAGGGACTAAAAGGATGGGAAAGAGGCGGCCATTTTAAGGTGGTGTGGGTTGCCCAGGAAAGGTGCAGAGTAAGTGACTTATATTGTGATTACACGAGCACGTACATGCAGAGTGGCACAGTTTGTGACTTGAATACATGTTACAAGAGACATCTTTATAAAAGGGACATCTTTATAAAAGGGAGGTCCAGTCTTCAAGGCGATTGAGGCCACTGTGGATGCTATTGGTTCTCAGAATCCAATGGAGCTCTTCCTTGTTGAGTAATTGTGAAATGTCTGCCCCTCTTGGGGGTGGTTTGATCACTGTGATAATTGTCCATTTGAGATCATTCTCAGTATGTCCATTGTCCGTGAAGTGCTCCACTAGGGGTGCATTCGCCGTTTTACACCGGATTCTGCTGCGATGCTGTCCGATCCTAAGCTTGATTTTCTGGCTTGTCTGGCCTACGTATATCATTTTGCAAGGACAGAAAATTGCATACACAACATTTGTTGAATTACAGTTAGAAAAATATTTTCTCTCAAATTTGATTGCTCCGTGCTCAAAGATTTTTCCTTCAACAGTGTAATCGCAACATATGCAGCTACCACATTTCACATGGCCTGTAAGAGTCGGTAACCCCCATGCATCGTTGATAGTTGTTTTTTGGGGGGTTTGGGGCAGGGCTGCCCGGACTAGATGATCTTTAATGTTTTTTGCCCTTTTAAAGGCGAACAATGGGCGTTCAAGATTCAGTTGGCCAGCATTTAACACAGGCCAGTGCTTGACTATACTCTTTTTGATTGCATGTGATGCTGGTGAAAATGTGGTGACACAAATTAGGCATTCCTGCATTTTCTTAGGTTTGGGTTCTAGGAGGGTTTCCTTAGGGCAATACCAGGCGCGTTTGAGGGAATGGCGCACTAATTTCCGTGGATAACCTCTGGCTCTAAGCTTATGGCTTAGTGTCTTGGCCTCACTGAAATAATCTTCCTTAAAATAGCAATTCCGCCTTAAGCGCAGGAACTGGGAGAAAGGGAGTGAATCTTTGAGTGCACGAGGGTGATGGCTGCTGTAGTTCAATAAGGTGTTCCGCTCAGTGGGTTTGCGATGGAGACTCGTGGTCAAGCGGCCTTCTGTGTGTTTTATCACTAAGTCCAAGAAGGGAAGTGATTCTTTACTAGTACTGAGTGTGTAGTTCAGGCCTCCGCTGTTATTATTTAGCCAGGGCTTTCTGCCATTAAGCAAACAGAATTGGTAATTTAATTTATTCTGTTTTACACTCAATTTCCGTGTCAACTCCACCCCTTCTGAAACTTAGAAACCTCCACCTCTGCTTCTTGTTCATTTAGATCCCGCTGGTGCCACCCACCCCCAAAGTCCAGATGCTGAGCGCCCTTGCGCCTATAGTGAACTGTTGATTCTCTGCCACCTTAGGTAATTTCCCCATTGCCCTCTGGGTTTACACAGGAGAATATTTCTTTCACTCTCGCACCGCACCGTTTTTTGTTCCTCCTGATTCACTGGGAACACCTTGCTCATGATCAGGCACTGCGCCGGTTCGTCGTCTTTTAATATGCTGACTGGTTTTTATCATACTCACTTGTCTTTTCTCCGTTGAATCACTGCAATAATTCACTATGTCATGACGAAGCTGTACTAAGCACCATAAATCAGCATCAATTCAACCAACTCCTTTTTAACGTCGTCACTGCGACACGCATTTCAATCCTCACTCAGTATAAACTATAGAAATGTCACCATCTTCCTTTTTTGGATGTAAAGAATTGTTAAAAAGGCGTGATACATTAATATCAAGACAGCAATGCATTATTTGTTTGTCCTGAAGATGATGCCCTAAATTTAATGTTGGCATCGAAACGTCGTCGACACCCAAACACCCTATGCACCAGACTTTAGCTATAACACATTGTGCAACGGTGTTAAATGATTAATTTGTGTCTGTCTATACTGAGTACAAGTGTACAGACCCATTCTGGCTTGCCTTTTGGCCAATTCTGTGTTCATTGTTCTGTCTTGTGTTCTGTGGGTCACGGCTGTGCCCACTTGTCATTTGAATGTTTTATTTGATACTACTTTTGGAAAATACTATGAAAATAAATTCTTGTCCGGCTGGACAAAAGACATACATTCTATTCTAGTGTATGGTTATCTATCACACTGTATTCCCCCTAAATGTGTTGTATAATGCACCATGTTTTCACAAATTTTCTTGGGGGTGTGCAAAAACAAAGCCTGTTTGCTGTCAGTTTGTAACACACAACAACTTTTAAATATCTGTAAATGAACAGTGCAAATGTTTCCAAACCTATCAGCAGTTAGGAAACCACAAATAGACCACGTGTTTGTAATTCAGAAGTGTGCTGGAAACAGACTTTTAATAGGATCAAAACAATAAAGACACTTTACCTGGTGATGTTCAAATGATACATATTTGTCCCCAAGAAAAATTGCGCCAATGTAGTTAAGGCCATGGATATGGGTAACTATTTCAGAGTGCCGTGTTTGGCGCACTGTATAAACCTGGTTGTTAAAAAATTCTTGAGTGAAGAAATCCAGTGTGCAAGTTACTGACCACCTGCCGAAGAATGTGCACACATTTCAGCCATTCTTTTAAAGCCCGGAAGCATCTGAGGGGCCTGCTACATCACCATAAACTGCCAGTGAAAGCACTCATCCAGGAGGTGGCAACACATTGGAACTCAACCTTCTACATGTTTGATCGTCTGTATGAGCAGTGGGCAGCAGTCGATCAGTATTTCTTTAGACAGGGTGAAGCTATGAAGGACCTGAGGATACATGCGGAGCAATGGAAGCTAGTTCAAAGCCTGACAGACATGCTTCGTCCTTTTGAGGTCTTCACGCGTGCAGTCAGCAGGGAGGACTGTAATTTGGGAAAAGCTATCCCATTGTTGCGCATGCTAGAGCACCAACTGAAGGCGGTGTCTTCTACGTTTCAAAAAGATGAAGAAAAGCAAGAAGCTTTTGATTTGGCGGAGAAATTATTACAGCGATGAACGTTTTCAAAAGATCCACACAGAACAGCATTACATTTGTGCTACTATTCTGGATCCACGCTACAAAAAGGCACTGGCAGGCAGAGTATTCTTTCCTTTTGGTGACGCAGAAGTTTCAAAGTACAAATGTTGGCTAGCTATGTCAGCCATGAGGTTTGAAAGAGAACGGCAGGAAATTGAAGGAAAAGGCAGTACATCAGTATCAGCAGGCCATCTGGAGTCAAAAGAATCCACTTCTGCACCTGTGGCTGTGGCAGGAGTGAGTGATTTTGCCTCTCAGCCGTTCAAGACACCAGCAACCGGATCATCTGCACCAGACACAACAGTAACATTGTGTGAAGAAAAGGATTGGCTAACTCAGCTTGGGTTTGCTTCTCAAAAGGTCCCAGCAAAAGTAAGCAAAGTGGAGGAACCGTGGAGAACCTTGAGTCGATGGTGCAGGACTATCTGAATGACTCAACAGAGGTCTATGTTCATGATGACCCATTGGCGTATTGGCATGGGAAAAAAGAATTGTGGCCCGAGATCTCCAACCTGGCTATAAATTACTTGTCTTGCCCATTCGCAAGCGTGTCTTCTGAAGGTGTTTTCAGTGCTGCTGGTGGCATTGTAACTTGCAAAAGGACTCGCCTCTCGCCCAAAAATGTGGAGAGGTTAACAATGATCAAGATGAATCAGCACCTCATATCACCAGGTTACAAAATACGAGAATACACGCAGGAAGAAGACGAGGAGGACACCAACTTAGATGGGGGAAGTTCTTCTCTGTTAGGTGACCTACTCCCGCCTGAATTCGCAGAGTATGAGGACGAACTCTTCTTCTCTGACACCGAGCCCTTAAAATGAGCCTGTGAATCAATAACTTTCTTTTTCGTCCTTATTCACTTTTATTCCTGTGTGTCTGTCTTTCTTTGTTTTGCAAAGTCTATATAAAAAAATGTAATCACCTAATCACAAAAACAAGCCCATCAGCAGAACTGTCTTTACTTATTTGCTTATTGATTTGAAGGTGCCGCAGTCTGCATTCCTCAGGTTCACAATTTCACAAGAACATGTTCCTCTATCCTCCTCCTCCAGACTCCTATTTCCCTCAAAGCAGATGGCTGGATTACGCCCAATGAAAAAAGACTCTGCACTTGTAGGGGTGTTCTACTTCTTTGCGGGTGAGTTGACAGCTCTGGGGCCATTGCTGGGAAGGTCTAATACCGGATAAAAGTGGTTTGGAGAAAATCCATGAGGAAAAAGTTTTCACCTTTTTGCTCACTATCGTGTTTTCGGGGGCCTGTTTGGGTGGGTTCCTGGTGTTTGGGGGTGGGTTTTGGGGTCTGGGAGCACTGCTGCACAGTCTAATGTGGACTGCATTTGTTTTCCAGGACATCCATGGTGGAAAAGTGGAGTTATGACCTAGCTGCACAGCGCGTTTGGACAGAAGGACGAAAAATATTGTCTGAGATTTTCCATTTTTGCTTTTTGGCTGTTTGGGGGTGTTGTGCTTTTTTGCGGGTGGGTTGGTGGGTCTTGGGGCATTGCTGGGAAGGTCTAATATCGGATAAAAGTGGTTTGGAGAAAATCCATGAGGAAAAAGTTTTTGCCTTTTTGTTCACTATCATGTTTTCGGGGCCTGTTTGGGTGGGTTCCTGGTGTTTGTGGGTGGGTTTCGGGGTCTTGGAGCAACGCTGGGTATGGATACTTTTGATTGCAAGTGGTTTGAAGCAAATCCATGGTGGCAAAGGGGAGTTAGGGCCTAGCTGCAGAGCGCGCGTGGAGTGATTTTGGAAATTTGCCATTACTAAGTCCCCATTTTTGTAGTTTTGCTTTTTGGGTGTTTGGGGGTCTTCTACTAGTTTTCGCCTGGGTTGACGGCTCTGGGGCCATTGCTGGGAAGGTCTAATACCGGATAAAAGTGGTTTGTAGAAAATCGAGCAGAAAAAGATTTTGCGCTTTTGATCACTTACCTGTCTTTAGGGTGCTGTTTGGCGGGCGTTTAGGTTGTTGTGGGTGGGTTTTGGGGTCTGGGAGCACTGCTGGCACAGTCTAATGTGGATTGCATTTGTTTTTCAGGAAATCTATGGTGGAAAAGGGGAGTTAGGGCCTTTGGACAGAATTGAAAGAAGGCCGAAAATATTAAAAGTATGGGATTTTCCATTTTATTTTTTGCCTGTATGGGGGTGTTCTGCTTTTTTGTGGGTGGGTTGGCAGGTCTTGGGGCATTGCTGGGAAGGTCTAATACCGGATAAAAGTGGTTTGGAGAAAGTCCATGCTGAAAAGCGTTTTGGCACATTAACTTAGGGCTCGTTAGGGTTAGCACTAGCAGCAGGATTGCATGTGTTTCGGGTGGTTCTAGATTTTTGCTACTGAGTTCTGGGGTCTTAGAGCACTCGTGGGAATGTGTAATTTTGGTTGCAAGTGGTTTGAAGAAAATCCATGGTGGGAAAGGGGGGATTTGGCCTAGTTAAAGAAAGCGTTTGCCACTATTCTTAACTTAGGGCTCGTTAGGGTTAGCAGTATTGTATTGCATGTGTTTGGGCGGGGGACTGTTTGTGGGGGGGTTTGCGAGTCTTGGAGCGATGCTGGGTATGGATACTTTTGCTTGCTTGCAAGTGGTTTGAATACAATCCACGGTGGGTAAAGGGGGATTTGGGCCTACTTTACTTTGAAAGTACGTTTTGTCACCATTTTTCTACTAGGCCTCGTTTTTTGAGATCTGATTGCGGGTCTTCTACATTTTTGCGACTGGGTTTAGTAAGGGTCTGGGAGTACTGCTGGGAAGGTCTAATTTTGTTCTAAAACGCAGTTTACAGTACACCTAGCTTGAGGGGAAAGATCCGCTAAATTAATTCTCCCATACTTATCCTTCAAAAGGAGACTCAGACAGAGTACGCACTTTCAAAAATATTGTACTGTCTATTAGAAAACTCAAAGTGTGACTTTTTGCACTACACAGCGTACAAACCTTATATTTATTTGTCAGTGGTGTTCTAATATGACTTCCTGTATTCCATCAATAATTACAGGCCGGGTTTCAGTCTGTGCAATGGGAAAAAAAGGATGAAGTCAGGCTTCACATTAGCGAGCCACAATTCAGCATCCGCCAGGCAGGCAGTGGACAGGGTGTCTTCTGGTCACCAACATTGATGGACGGAGCGTCAGCTGGAATGGAGGAGTCCCGCTAATAAGAGGAATGGTTTGATGCATGCAACTTACCAAATTCAACAGGACAACTACAACAACATACAGATACAGTATCCGTTCTTTTCTAATTATCTTTTAAGTAATGTTATTGCTGTGAACTTCTATGAGTGTGACTCTGCATTTCTTTGATCTCTGCTTCTAAATTCATCCCTACAGCCATTCTATAAGTTTTACTTGTGCTATTTTTTAAACCTAATTTAATGTAAGAAGTGTTTCTCTGAGTGCAGAGATAGGCAAGTGAAAACGCATAGGTATTACTGCAGCCCTGTACTGTCTCATTCTTTCATTCACGGTTGTCAAAAGTACTACTTACTTTTCAGTAACCATGCATGCAGTAGTGCATGCCCTTCCTTTATGTCACTTAAAAGATTTATAGTTAGCTTTGTACCCAAAGATTTCTTTATCTTCAATTATTGTTTGTCCATGCTGTGCTTTTTTTTTTCTTCTCTCAACAAAGCTTTCCCAAAATCCCCCATTCCCATCCATTTTCCAAACCCTAACCCTCTTCCCCCGGGCTGTGTGGTTTTGATTGAAGTGTGACTAAATGACAGCAATAATTCTACACACTTGCTGGGGAGGATAAGGTCAGAGCAACAGGCTGTTGAAGGAATCAGAGGATATATTCTATTCTTACTCAGCTTCACACTCAGTCACTATTGGCAAATGAAAGCAGATTTTCATGTGCGCCATCAACTTGATTGGTCATCAAGAACATTCTCCACCTAGACGTGGCAAATTATTACGCTGCTGTGTCCTTCACCTTCGGTACTATTTCTTGTACTAGTAGCCAATGTCAAAGAAATTAAACGCAAGTACTAGTTATACTTTCAATACTTTACCATTTGTTAGGCTACATTGTGGCACTGTTCTAGTGTACTGTCACCTGCCATAATCTCTATCATACCGTTCTAATGCTACGGTAAGGACAAACAAGGTTTCGTTTTCTTTTTTTTCAGATGCTGCAACTGCCACTGTAAAACACCACAAGTACCACCGCAATGATGACATTTCATCCTCCCAGGATTGCCAACCTTAATCGCCATTTCGCGTGCAGCCAGCCCTGTGCCTAACCCTATTTCCAAACACAAATTACTGGTAAGATAAGCGTTTGGGTGAGGTATTATAATGGAGTATTAGGACTCAGAGAGACGAGAGACTGACGGCCCAAGGACTATTGAATTCACTTACTCTGTGAGAGGCACTTACTTTTGAAAACATTTGGGCCATTAGTACTTACACAACTTGAATCAAGATGCCACTTAAGTTTCTGGACTGTTAAACCCCCACCCACCCACCTCAAAAGCAGAAAAAAACATGTATGCTAAGATAAAGTTTAAAGTATATTTATATATCCCTAACATAAATAATCTCCCGCAAGATCCAACCCACCCCCCCTCCCGAACCCCAACGAATGTCCCTGAAAAGAAAAAACTAAAAAGTAGAAAACCCAACTCCCAATTCCTACCCCCCAGAAGTCTTTAAAAAAGGGGCAAGGGACAGTCTCCTCCTACTGCTGGCTGCTGTTGACTTTTCGGGCCAGGTCGGCATGCTCCTTGCGGAGGGTCTCGAGCAGGGTTTTGGTGTTGAGGAGCTCCTGCTCGAGGCAGGAAACCCTCAGGGAAAGGCGGTGCATGCTTTTTTTGTAACTGCTGTGGGGGGCAGCTGATATCTTTGCTGCTCAGCGGTGGCGGGTGGCTGCAGTACCCCGGCTCTGTACCGCTAGAGACCTGCTGCGCTGACTGGCTGACGCGCGGAGGAGGATGCAGGTGTCGCCGTGGATGTTGTTGACGTACTAGTCTGCGTGTCCTCCTCCTCCTGGGCCACTAGCCGCCGATATTCGGCGACAGTGGCCTCCAGCCTCCGTTGCCAGGCCCTTTTAGCTAGCTCCTTCTGGGTTGGTTTGGAAGGAGCATCTATATGAAGAAAGAAAGACATAGTCTGTAACCAATACTCTTTAATATTAACACAAAATGATTCAGCAGAAAGTTGTGTCACAGTAGAACTAGCAACTTGCAAGCACAGTACATAACTATTGTGGCCAGTATCTATCTAATCTCCCACTTCTTCATCCTTGCTCTAACATTAGTGGGAGTTTAAGGAATCAATTCTACGAGCACTATGGACTCATTCCATTAGAGTCGACTATGACAGTACACCACTCTTATTCTTCTTCTTCTCTCTTGTTTAGCAAAATTGGTATGTTAACTTCTGCAAGCCGTCATAATGCCAGCGCAGTCAACTTGCACCCGAGAAAAAGAGACGCCCGCCATGATGAGTGAGACAGACTTGCGTTACTGTACCAGTCCAGTACATGCAGATGGTGATGCTCTTACTTTTCTATTATGGGTGGCACTGAGAATACTCTGTTACAAGGGCTACTGTTTAATTAATTTAACTTTCACCCTACAGTGCCAATGAATACTAGAAAAGGAAAATGCACCGCCTCCTCCCCAGAGCATTCCTCCTCCACCTCCGCGCTGGGCCCAGCACCAGATGTTCCACCTACAAAGTACATTTAAGAATGTTAGATTTCATAGACATACACCACTCACTAGTATTTTGTCTAGGAATTAAGAAATGTAAATACAGAAACCAATCTAATAATTTGTGACTGTCTACTCTAAAGTAAAAATGTCCCTTTTTCCAGGGAAGGGTGTTGTCTTGCTGCACTTTTTGGCACAACTGATGAATGCTTGCTTTTTAACACGCACCATTTTTCTCATAACAGACAGACGCTTCACTTCTAAGAACAAATCATCATCATCACCACTAGGTCAGAGGGACCAACGATTCAGCACCAAAAAGAAAAATTAAAGTTCAAACCAGGTGAGGGCTCGGCTCGCCCACAATAAATGTGTGAAATAAATCACTATAAGCACTTTTCCATTTTTAATCAACCGTTTATGTTTTATGACAAGCTTGATTTTAATAAATATTTTTACTTTTAATAAAGCTTTAAAACTTAAATAGGCTCTGTGGTTTTTGGTCAAGAGTGAATGAGCAAAAGGTTTTGCAATTTGCAAGCATGAGTCCGTGCCTCTGACACTTCTGGACTCTGACTCCGTACTCTTGTCCTGCGTTGGATAATCATCATTAGGGATCAATCATCGATGAATTCGGGAGCTAAATGACTCTGCCACACTATCTAGTCAGTAAGGAGATTGGGGGTTCTTCAAAGACTGATATCACTGAGGTATGTGGAAAGTCTACCTGCGCCTATTATATAACAATGCACTATTTAGTGTCCATAGTTCTGTTTGTGCAGATTTGTCCCTGCAACAGTAGTAGTATGGATTGTCCTCCTATCCAAACCAAAAGTAAAGTAGTATCTTATTCTTTCTTGGTGGTCATTCACCTTTTTATTGTTGGTAATTGTCAAAGCATAAACATTTAGAAGACTTGAAAAGACATTATGGACAATCCCAGTAGAATGCACTCTGTGCATAGAGAGGGATGTACGACTTTACGACGCATGGTTTTACCACGCGTACCTTTACAACGCGTTTTATACAACGCAAGTCGTTACCACGACTTGCATTGGAGGGGTGCGGACTTAGGAATCTTTTAATTTACCATTCCAACACCAGCCTACATACAGTAAGGAAGGTGTTGGATAGTAAATTAAATTATTCCTTGTCCTGTAGCGCCCTCCAGAGCAAGTCGTGGTTACGACTTGCGTTGTAAAAGACGCGTTGTAAGGGTACTGCGGAGTAAAATCCGTGTCGTAAAGGATGTTCTCCATAGAGAGCTATTGCCGACTAGAATGGGAGTTTCGTTTAACACCTTTTGCCAAATGTGCAATCTTAGTTAGCTACACAGACAGACTAATAAGAATAATCTAGTAATACCACAGGGAGTCATAGTCCAAGCAGGATAAGAATTTAGATACAGTCTACAAGAAGATCAAAGATGATTTAGAAAAAATCGAATGAGGAACGCTAGGATAAAATAGGTACTCTATATTAAAATTAACACTTACCGGGGCCAGCAAAGGAGACCTCGCCTGACCGAGCCTGGCCTTGTTCAACAACAGTAGCCTACTCCCATATCCTGTTTTCCCTGGGGGGAGCTGATGTACAACATGAAAGAAAAAAAAGACCCGAAAACATGTATGATTGTGGTCAACCAAATCAAACATTACAAAAGAACAATAACAAAATAGTTTGGCGAAATAGCAAATAGACAACTATTCCACGGGATATATTGACCTATCTCATGTGGTCTACTACGATATTAGTATTGCTTGATTTGCGGACCGTCAACTTGGAAAGTTATGTAACTCACTAAAATAACTACTAAAAAGGTTCGCCTAGGACTGGCAGGCAGCAGTCCGCAGCACGCGAAGTGACAGACAAACTCCATCGTGATTGCAGATCAGCGACAACACTAAAAAGTTTCCTACTGGGGGCGGAGCTAGCCGGCAAGCGAAATGGCTGCCTGATCCCGTAGCTCCGCCGTGCACAGACGATAATATCCTGCATAATCCTAACCCAGCAACGATAGAGGGCCGATTCCGGGTCTCACGGAGTGCCCAGAGTGTGGGGACCGAGCGGGTGCCCTGGCGGTAGCGGGAGAGATGAGCCGAGGCTGAGCGGAGTTGGGCCGCGTTTCTGAGGAGCAGGGCCGGGAAGCCGCGGTCCAGAGTTTATACGCTACTCGTGCGGCGTAACGAGGCGTGCGCGGTGCCGGTCCAGCAGTCACCCCCCGCCCGGAAGCAGGGGGCATACCGGGGGTGTTTCAGGGGTCGGCGCCTCACAATAAAGCGGAGGGGTGCCACGGCCCCTCCCGAAGCGACAGGCGGACGAGTGCCCGACCTTGGATGACTCTGAGGTCTCACAGCTAAGGGTGGGCATAAGATCCGTTTCGCGGGCGAATTTGCGGATTTTCCGGCATTTCGCGATACGTGAATCTCGCGAAATCACGGTAAAATCCGCGAATCAGCGTGCACGAATTTTCAGCCAAGCAAGGGTTACAGCAGCAGGTGCAAAAGTTGAACCTAATTTCTTTGTAACCTTTTACAAAAGGGTTACAAACAAATTAAATTCAACTTGGACACCTGCTGCTAATTGCTTCCTGGCGCCTCGTTGCCTACTTGCAACTATTCTCTGACCCTGCTCTGACCCTTGAAGCAGGGTCAGAGAATAGTTACAAGTAGGCAACGAGGCACCTGTCCAAGGAATTAAACCTCATCAGGAAGCACTTACAGATATAAAAAACAGGAAGAAGGGAGAGGATGGCAAATACACCCATTTTGAGTTGTCAGGAGGGGTTAAACTAAAAGAGACCTTTACAGCACAATTTTCATATGCATTTTGCTAAAATTAAAAAGCTGTATGTTCTGTAGGGGCAACTCAGGAATCTGGCCCTTCAGAGATGCGGCCTCTCTTTCTTTCTCTCATTCTCTCTCTCCCTCTCTCTTTCCCTCTCTTTCTCTCTCTTTCTATCTATCTATCTATCTATCTATCTATCTATCTATCTATCTATCTATCTCTCTCACCCTCTCCCATAAACGACTGCATGGGTAACTTCGCTATGCAAGCGGCTCGCGAAGACGCAAAAATCCCTGCGAACACGCAAAAAACCCCACGAACACGCAAAAAACCCAGCGAACACACAAAAAACCAAAAATCCGCAAATTCGCAAATTTTGCGGATCGCGAATTCGCAAATCCGCAAATTCGCGGATCGCGAATTTGCCAAATTCGCCCATGCTTACTCACAGCGTGACGAACACCGTCGGGAGCTGATCTGGAGGCTCCTACCCTGGCTGACTTGAGTAGTGCGGAGGACTACCCCCTGGAGGGCTTTCGCGCCATTCTCCTATACCGCGCCTGGTGAGTTGGTGGGGCAAGGCGCTCTCAGGGTGGCCAATGACATTGCGCCTGGCGTGAATTGCATTTCCTGGTCAGCACAGGGCCAGCTCCTTTGGCAACAGGACTCCCACCTCCTCACTCCCCCGGCTGGCCTTTCCTTCGGAGCCGTGGCCTGCTCTGTTTGACCGCTGCGGCGCACACCCTGGTGGCCCTGGGTCGAAGTAGTGCGCGGCCCCCGAGGTGAGGCGGCGATTGCGTAGGGCTGGCCGTCTTCCCTCTTTGCCACACGCCGTTGGGTGGTTCGGGGTGTTGAGACGACCTCGGGAGGCATAGACTTGTGAATACACGTTCCGTGGCCTGCCTCGGGAGTTCCGCGCCTTTTCGCAGTCTGCAAGCGATTATCGTGGCAAAATGGGCAAAGGCGACAGGACCCAAAGTAAGCTGCCCTTCTCGCAGAAGTGGTTACTACAGCAAAAGCCCGATTACAGAAGAAGGCCCTACGACACGGTCAGAGGAGGCTCGGGACACTGATTCAGACATTAAGGCCATACTGCTCTCTATGGAGCAAGGCATACAGACCAGTATCTCTGCCCTGGGGTCCAAAATAGATGCTATGTTGTACAGAATGGATCGGATGGCGGAACGGCTTGACAAGCACGCCGAGAGACACGATATGGCTGAAAGGAGGATGACGGAAGTTGAAGAGGCACAGACGGACCTGGATACGGCGCAAAAAAAGATGGAGCGGATGATGCAGGCCCTGCAGGACAAGACTGAAGATTTGGAAGCGCGCTCGAGGCGCTGTAATCTACGCATCACGGGCCTTCCGGAGAGCACATCTACGGGCCCTATGGAGCGCTTCGTGGAGCAGCTCCTCACGAAACTTCTGGGAGACGGAGCGTTTTCAGCTATGTTTACCGTGGAAAGAGCACATAGGTCGCTAGCACCTCGGCCACAGCCTGGAGCGCCTCCGCGCCCTATCATAGCAAAACTACTTAACTATAGGGACAGGGATACTGCACTCCGCCTGGCGCGATCAAAACAACAACTAATGATTTTGGTGTGATACTGTGTTTTTAACTGTTATCCCCACCTATCTGTACCTTTGGCTTCTCAGAAACAGCGCTACTCGCTGCAACGACTCCCTTCCTTCGGCCGCCATTCCCGAGGGCGAGGCGAGACACGCCCCCTCGGCTGGCCACGCCCCCCCGCCAAACATACAAATAGAGCGCGCCGACGCTAGGCGCCGCACTCACGATTGGCTCCTGAGGCGAAAAGCCGGGAGCGGGGACAAACTTCTTTTTTAATCATTTTGGTGTGATACTGTGTTTTTAACTGTTATCCCCACCTACCTGTACCTTTGGCTTCTCAGAAACAGCGCTACTCGCTGCAACGACTCCCTTCCTTCGGCTGCCATTCCCGAGGGCGAGGCGAGACACGCCCCCTCGGCTGGCCACGCCCCCCCGCCAAACATACAAATAGAGCGCGCCGACGCTAGGCGCCGCACTCACGATTGGCTCCTGAGGCGAAAAGCCGGGAGCGGGGACAAACTTCTTTTTTAATCATTTTGGTGTGATACTGTGTTTTTAACTGTTATCCCCACCTACCTGTACCTTTGGCTTCTCAGAAACAGCGCTACTCGCTGCAACGACTCCCTTCCTTCGGCCGCCATTCCCGAGGGCGAGGCGAGACACGCCCCCTCGGCTGGCCATACCCCCTCCAACCTCCCGACCCATCGGCATAAAGCATGTGTCTTGGTAGGAAGCGCAGCGGACGAGCGCAGCGGGCGCGACGTTTGCGCGCCGAAGGCGCGCCTAAGGCAAGCCCGTCTGCGCCCGTCCGCGGCCGGACGGGGCTAGGGGCACGACTCCATGCCAATTTCATCTCTTACTCCTTTGAGGAGCTTATCACCCTCCAGGGCCACTTGCCACTCTCGGACTCTGTCCGCAGGCATATTACTTCTCTAGGGATTGCACCCTCTCCCACTCCTACTCTGCAGTTCTCTCTGCCCGTCTGTTCCCCGCAATGCCCTCTCGCACCCGGCCCTTCCCCTCCTACTCCGTCACTATCCATCCTCTTGCTTAACACCAGGTCAGCGGTCAAGCACCATCATGAGCTCTTTGTCTTGCTTGATTCTGAGAAGCCTGACTTACTGCTCTTGACCGAAACCTGGTTCTGTGACTCTTCCCTGCCCGTTCTCTTGGCTACCCTCCCCCCCTCCTATGTGGCCTTACGCGCTGACCGTCCAGCAGGTAGGGTTGGCGGTGGAGTGGCGATTATTGTTCGGTCGGAACTAAATTTTCAACCCATCCCCTCTCCCCCCATCCCCTCCACTGAATTCCTCACTGTTCGCTCCCTCGCCCTCTCCCCTCCTATCACCTGTCTCCTAATGTACCGTCCTCCCCAGTCTTTGCCTCTGTTCTTGCCGGCTTTTCAAGACCTACTGGCCAACATGGTGGTCAATTATGCCTCGGTCTTGGTACTAGGGGATTTCAACTACTGGCCCTCGGACCCTTCTGAGTGTACAGCCTCGAAAGAATTCACAGAGACTCTCACATCTTTAAATTTTATACCACACATCTCTGTCCCCACTCACTCTCGTGGTCACACTCTTGACCAGGTTTGGTCTCTTAATCTTCCAGTTTCCCCGGTGACAGTCTCCCCCTGTCCCTGGTCCGACCATGCCCTTATTTCCTTCTCCGTCTCTCTCAACCCGATATCCAAAGTCCCCCACGCTAAAAACACCTGGGCGCGGAATTGGAATAGAGTTGACTTTCCCACTCTTACGTCTCACCTTCAGAATTCTACCCCGCCTCTCTCTGGTCTCTCGTCCGACTCCCAAGCCAACACTATTAACACCTGGTTGGCTAGAGGCTGTGACTCAGTGGCTCCCCTGCGTCGCATCTCTGTTCGGCGACCAAAGGAGTCTAACAGGTGGTTTAATGACCACCTAAAAGAACTAAAACTGTCCGCTCGACAGGCAGAAAGGCACTGGAGGAAAAATTACTGTCCCTCACTCAAATCCCTTTATCTGAAATCACTCGCCGACTACAAGATCGCAATCCTTGCCGCCAAAACCTCTTATTTCTCAACAAAAATAATGTCTGCCGAAAACAAACCTAGGGAGATCTTCGGCATAGTGCAGGACTTGGCTTACTCCGACAGGGCTTCATCTCAAATCCCCCCATCCCAGCCTCTTTGTAATCAACTAAACACTTACTTCCTTGATAAGATCGCTACCATTAAAGCCAACATCCCCCCCCCCTCATCAGCCTATGTCGACCCTTCTCCTCCTACTGTTCAAAACCTCCTCACCTCCATCCCCCCCCTCACTGAAGAGGTATTCCTGGACTTACTCCCCAAAGTAAAGTCAGGTTCTCCGGCAGACATCTGTCCGGCGCGAATTCTCCAACGAATCTACTCCTCTTGTCCTGAACCCCCCATTACCTTTCTTAACAGCTCCCTAGCGCAGGGAGTAGTGACCCCTACGCTTAAATCAGCCACCATAGTGCCCATCCTAAAAAAGCCTGGCGCTGACCCATCCATCTCAGCCAACTACCGCCCCATCTCCCTGCTGCCCTACTTGGGCAAGGTGCTGGAACGCTATGTCACCACGTTACTCAGCACCCATGTAGAGGCCAATGGGGGATTGGCTTCCCGCCAGGCTGGCTTTCGACCTAGGCACTCGACTGAATCAGTCGTGGTATCAGTCCTGGACAACCTCAGGAAGGGCATGGATCATAACAAACACCAGGCCCTGGTACTCCTCGATCTCTCTGCCGCATTTGACACGGTAGACCATACCATCTTACTGTCCCGTGTCAAGGCGGCTGGAATTGAGGGAGCAGCCCTGGTGTGGCTTTCCTCCTTCCTGAGGGACCGCACTCAGGCGGTCCGGTTCGGAGATTTTACAACCATCCCACTCCCCGTCACGTGTGGTGTCCCCCAGGGTTCTTCCTTGTCCCCCCTACTATTCAATCTTTACATCTTCCCCCTCATCTTCGCTCTTCAACAGCTGGAGGTCACCGTGTTTAACTACGCGGATGACCTCCAGCTCATATTTGATCTATCCTCTTCTCCCCTCTCTGTTTCCAGCTTCCAGCACACCATGACATTTATCAGGGACTGGATGAACCACAACCATCTCAAGTTGAATCCGGACAAAACCGAGTTGGTTCTTACCCGAGGTCCTTCCAGTCCCTGGAACTCTCTCTTCTGGCCCCCCACCCTTGGTCCTGCCCCCACTCCTTCTACCACGGTCAAAACTCTGGGGGTTAAAATGAATAATCAGCTTACCCTCCACTCTCAAATCAGCTCCGTAGTCTCCTCCTGCTTCCTCACCCTCCGAACTATCCGCACTGTCGCTCGCTTCTTCTCTCCCCAGGCACTCAAAATGATCATGGCCGCTTTAGTCATATCACGACTGGATTACGCCAACGCCCTCTACAACGGCATACCAGCATACAGTCTAAGGAGGCTAAAGGTGGTCCAAAACCAAGCCGCCCGGCTGGTTTTTGGTCTCCCACGCTACCACCACTCCACACCCCTCCTCAGGGAGCTTCATTGGCTCCCGATCAAGGAACGTTCTCTGTTCAAAACCGCCTGCATGGTTTTCCAGGCTCGTCAAGGCACCGCACCCGCTTTCATCTCCTCACTAATAAAATAATATGTTCCCTCTAGACAACTTCGTTCCTCCTCCAAGTCCCTCCTCCAAATCCCACGCTTCAGACGCAAAAAGTGGGGTGGGTCCAACTTTTCCACCTTGGCCCCCACTTTCTGGAACTCCCTTCCAGACCACCTACGTGCGTCTACCCACTATATATCCTTCCGTAAGGATCTAAAAACGTTTCTTTTTAAACAGGCATTCCCTGTGTAATCCTCCTTCCCCGGCCCCAATCCCGGGCTCCATTTTTGTCTCTGTAGCCAATCCCCTCCACTAGCGCCAAGAAACTGTTCGGTGCACGCTGCGCTTTATAAATGTTTTAAATTAGAAATTAACTGCAATATGAGGGGTCCGACACCTCGCTGTACCCAGATTTTACAGTGAAGGTGCAGGAGGAGCGGAAACAGTTTATCCCGCACAAAAAGCGTCTCAGGGAGATGGGCCTGGACTATGCGTTGCTGTACCTGGCCAAGCTGCGCGTCAACATGGGAGGTCATTCCCATATCTTCACGGATCCTAAGGCGCTGCAACAAGCGATGAAGCATTGGTGGAAGGAACTGAAAACGAGCTTGGAAAAGAACCACCAGGACGATGAGAACGACAGCCGGCTGGACGATCAGGATTGATCTCCTTCATTGCCCCATTGATCACCTTGCGTCTGAGCAGCGGTGTCCCGGATCGGACATTAGCAGTTCCCACCTGGAGAAGAGATGGGACACCTGATGCACTTTATGAAGCCTGCAAGCTATACAGATAAGTGGTTTTGGGAGGGGGGTGGTGCATGAAGGGGGAGGCTGCTCTAGTTGCATGTCAATACACCCTTGGTCCCTGCACACGCTGAGCACTATCACATGAGTCTTCTCTGTTGACATTCAGTGGCGAATGGCCTGGAACTGGGAACACTTACCGGACTTGGTCTTGAGTGCGCCTCACACAGTTGTTGTGCGAACCAGATAATTTTCACAGTTATGAAACATTGCACTAATTGTGGTTACTGTGCATGGTGGGAGCGGGTGGAGGGGATCACAAGCATTCTGAGACATAGGTAGAGACTATGACACTTGGCTACCTAGGCCCCGCGCGTTATGCACACTGTTGTGTTGGTTGAACACAGTTGGGGTGGGTCTGCTAGGCAGTGGGGTGGGTAGATTACTGTCGGACCGGGTTGGGGTGGGTCTGCTGTGGGCGGGGGGATGGAGTGTGGTACTATGGGAGTTAATGCTTTTGTGGAGGGTAGACAGAGTGGGGGATGGGGGGGTAGGGGACTGTTCGCAGAATGTTCGCTGACTTTTGAGATGATTCGGGAATTGTTTGTGGCATTGTGGCCGTGTATAATTATGTTGCCTTGAGTTGCCTCCGATGCCTAGTGCCCCTGTGACGAACTTGGAAAATCCTGTTGATACCTTGCGAGTGTTAACCTGGAATGTCAGGGGTCTGAATGACCACAGGAAGCTGAGGAAGGTGCTCCATTATCTACAGCGACACCATGTAGACCTGGCTCTCATTCAAGAAACCCATTTACCACTCACGAGCAAGATGCTACAACACAGGGACCTATTGGGGAACTCTACAGTGGCGGGTTTCACTACACACTCTAGGGGAGTTTTGACGTGGGTAAACCCTCGCTCCAAGCTAGTTCTGCAGCAGATTAAAGCCGACCCTGAGGGCCGTTATCTAATTTCGAGGTGCTAGGGGAAAGGACATGATTTAATTGTGGTTAATGTATATGGCCCGAATTATGACTCCCCTGACTTTTATGCCCAGTTAGCCCTATGCTGTAGAACGTATGCCTCAGCACACTTGCTCTGGGGGGGTGATTTTAATCTAGTGCTGGACCCAGAGTTGGACAGGTCGTCCGGCCCCACGCGGAAGCCGGCTGCAGCGGCGGTGACTCTCCAGGCTGAGCTGCTGACACTGGATCTGGTTGATGTCTGGAGAAGCAGGAACGCGGGGAGGGGTGGGTACACTCACTACTCTTCCTTTCATGACATACACACCAGGATTGACTACTGGTTGGCCTCTCACTCCCTTATTGGCCGAATTTTGGCATGCACTGTACTTGCGCGAACGCTATCTGACCACTCACCGATACTACTGGATCTGTAGACGCCGAATCGCAGGATCCCCCCATTCACCTGGCGATTCCCTCCGTACGCCCTGTTAGATGACACCTTTAGAGGGGAAATGGCAGAGGAAATCGACCTCTTCTTCGAGAAGAACTTAGACTCCGTGGATACCTTTCACACGGTTTGGGAGGCGTTCAAGGTCTTCATTGGCGGGATAGCTATGACCAAGCATTCCAGTGTATTAAAGGCCATACGACAGCGGCTGCGCTCTCTGGAATCCCAATTAGCTGACCTGGAGACTCAACTTTTGACTGACCCAGACCCCTCTATAGCTGACAGACTACGATCCCTTATCTCGGTATTCAACGAGGAGGCGGATAGGGAGGTCTGCTACAGAGAGGCTCTATTGGTTACCATCTTGAAGCCGTGCAAACCCTCCAATGTCTGCAGCTCGTACAGACCACTATCCCTATTGAACGTAGATGCCAAACTTTATGCCAAGGTCCTGGCCACCCGACTGTCCCTCATCGCGCCAGAGATTGTTGCCCCAGAACAGTCTGGCTTTGTACCTGGAAGGAACTTGACCTATAACATACGCACAGTGTTGGGCACAATGCAACATGTGCGACAGGATGCGAAAGCTGTCGCGATTTTCTTGGATATGGAGAAGGCGTTCGATTCTGTTGAATGGCCGTTCATGCTGAGGGTCTTGCGTCGCATGGGTCTGGGTGAGTAGTTCTTACAAATGGTTGGCGTGCTGTGTTGGAGACCAGTGGCCAGGGTACGACTGGGAGATCGCGTTTAGGACCCTTTCACCATCAGCAGAGGCACGAGACAGGGCTGCCCCCTATCCCCGTTACTGTACGCCCTCGTTGCTGAACCACTAGCGTGTGCGTTGCGAGAATACCACTGGCACCGGGGGGTTAGTTTTCCGATATATAAAATAATCGTCTCGACGTACGCGGATGATACATTACTCTATGTGCGAAATCCGGAATCGAATCTTTCCCCCGTTCTAAGAGAGGTAGTACGTTTTGGCGCCCTATCGGGCCTAAAGGTTAATTGGGAGAAATCGGTCGTGTTCCCACTGACCCCGGTGACAGATCGCTTTGAGATGGAATATCCTTTACACTGGTCTACGGACCCAGTACGTTACCTTGGTATAATGAATCACACGGACCCGGAGGTGCTATTTAGTGAAAACTATGGGGTGGCTTTCAGTAAATGTGAGGACGACGTGGAAAGGTGGTGTAAGCTCCCACTCTCCCTGATGGGCCGCATAGCCATCATGAAGATGGTGATTCTCCCGAGATTTTTATTTCTGTTTAACACTCTGCCCATTATGCTATTGAAAGCCTTCTTTCTGAACCTAACGAAACTCATGACTCGCTTGGCCTGGGGAGGTGGGCAGCCGCGGGTTAAGTGGAACACGCTCACGCTCCCGTATGCGCTGGGTGGGCTTGGAGTGCCTGATCTAGAGAGATACTATAGGGTGGCGCAGGCCACACATCTGCACACGTGGATTCATGATGATAGGATCATCCCACACGTGCGGATGGAGCAGCTTTTTGCGGACCCTCTTCCGCTCCCAGCCACAATCTGCACACCGGTGGATCGTAGGGTCGGTGTACTAGACTCGATAACGGCTACAAAGCACGCCTGGAACGCGTTATTGAAGGCCAGAGAGGGAGAGTTGCTATACTCCCCCTCGATGGTGGTGGAATGGCTGCAGTGGCTGGCCCCCATCGGGGACGGGAATGTGATCCGAGCCCTGCAAGCGCTGGGGCTTAAGACTGCGGGAGAGCTGTTTACCGATGGCAAAGTTAAAGCGTGGGACCAGATCGCCCAGGGAGTGGATAGCCCGACGCCATTACAGCGGTTTCAATTCCACAGATTCAGGAGCGCCTTGAAGGATGCCCTGGGCCCAGACCTGGCGGAGCCACCGGACTTACCGGAACTCTCACACATTATAGCTACTGCATCTCTGCGACATATGACTGCGCACTTATACAAGAGCATTGTCTCCTATAGAGCGCAAAAACCTTCCAAGGCCCGTTTGGCCTGGCAGAATGACCTGGAGATCGCGATAGACGACTCTATGTGGACGTATTGTTGTGTAAATACTAGGAAGCTGTCACTGAACGGGCGACATAGGTTGATAAACTTTAAATTCTTGCAGAGGGTGTATTACACTCCTGAGCGCTTACATCGCTACAGTCTCCGGCAGTCCCCCAAATGCGAGCGTTGCCACGCGCCGGTGGCAGATTTCCTACATGTGGCGTGGGGCTGCCGTAGAATACATGAGTTCTGGGTGGCGGTCATTTCGGAACTAAGCGAGATACTGGATCATGAACTTCCGGTCGACACAGCTTTGGCACTGTTGGGCTATTCGAAACCCTTACCGGTGGCATACAGGCGATTGACGGATATGGGACTATTACTGGCGAGACGTACAGTGGCGCAGTGTTGGATGAGAGGGCCGACACCGACCAAGAAACGGTGGGCTAGAGATATGGTATACTGCTGCATGCAAGAGGAACACTACAGTGAGCTCCTCCCTCCCACCAGCAGGCCGAAAAACTTCTGGGGTCTATATAACACTTTTCGATGCACTAGGGATGACATGGTGGACACACAGCGGGAAGAGGGGGAGGATGTGCAATAATAGACCCACAGACGGTGAATCCCTGTGAACTCAAGGAGCGGGGGTGAGTCAGCGACCTGGGAGACACAGTGACGGCTGGGTGGAGTATTGATGCCCGGCTGCCCTGTGGTGAGAGGCTGGTAGTGGTACACACGGGATATTACACAGGGTGAGAATGGGACACACACGGAACATTCCGAAGAGGTTACACACAGGGCAAGGGATGCGGACACTGGCACAAGATTTAGCGTGGAATTTCCTGTAGCACGTAGGTTAGCGAACGGGTTGGACAACAGGGGGGTGGACGGGGATTTCTTGGGAGTCTTTGGGTGAGGGGGAGAGGGGAGTTTCCTTTTGGGAGGGGGGTATCTAATAACATAAAATGCACCTACATTTCTGACTTTGCAGCATACGACCTGCACGAGCCAACTTCTGTGTGAACGGGGGCTTTCACATATGCACTGTCATGACACCTGCAGTCGCTAGCGGTTCGAACGCCTTCCCCAAAAGTTCCCTTGCGCCGCCGTACCCCAGGGTTGACGGCATATGGCTGTGTACTAATAGCTGCCTGTTTATTGACCACAACTATTATTATCGCAATGCCGGCCCGAGGGGGTTGTAGGCGGTATGCTGTGTATGTTTACGACTGTATTAATAAAGGTGTTAAAAAAAATAAAAAAATAAATAAAAAATTCCTACTACATTAACCAGTCATTAAAATACTCAAACTATCAATCCACCACCACTTTTTCTTCTTATTGCCAGGTGTACAAAGGAAGGACTGGACTTGAGTCTGTAGGGGCAGATTTACAAGCCCCTTGCGGCCCTTTTGCTCCGTTGTTGCGTGACTTTTGTGACGCAGCGGCAGAACAAAAGAGGCGCCATGGTGCGGCGTATATTAACAACGTGACGCATATGGGAGATGCATCACGTTGTAAAGCCCTGCGCCATCAGGGGGCGTTCCGGCGCAAGGGAGGGCGTTCCTGCGCAGGAACGCATCCTAAAAGTGGCTGAGGGAAATCTACAAGATTTCAATCAGTCACTTTTAGGACAATGATGCGTGACTCAAACCCTGCGCCTGCTTGAAGCAGACGTACGGCTTGACACAGCATTGGGGAGATAGGGCACCCCAGAGCATTGCTGGAGCTGCGCCATCGTTGAGACGCAACTCCAGCAATGCGCCGCCTTTACGGCACAGATGCTTAACGCTTCAGTGACGTTTTGGGCCCATGGTGCGCCACATTGTAAATACTAACACAGTAAATAAATGCAAAAAAAACAGGATTTTGTTTTGTCAGAAGATTATTATTTGTTTTCAAGGCAAACAATATTTATAAAAAGGAGAAAAACATTTTTATAAAATAGGGTACATAAACTACTTTCCACTAGTAGAACACTACTCTCTTGCCAAACATTCTGAAAAAGAAATGACATGGTGGGTGATTGATGCAGTAAAATCATCTATTAGACAGAGGAATTGCGATAAAATTCTGACCATCAGAGAAAATCGCTGGATTGAAACTGCAAACAGTGTTAAAAGTGGAATGAATTCCTGCACAGAGTGGCATACCTTAGCATGTTTGACCTGAAAGCCAATGATTTGTAACTGTTTAAGTTCTCAATGATTTCCTTTGATCTTGTTCTGTTTTTTCTGATTTGCTGTCTTTTATGACATCTTTGTTAATTGTTTGTGAATCCCTAATGTAATAACAATGTTGACATATTTGATCTACCAAATGTATATATACTCTTGAAGTAAGCCCTATTTAATAGATAAAATGATGTGTAAACGAACTATGAATAATTAGGAGAGTTCGTGGAAATTAGGATTTTGACATAATTATATCCTTCTATTGATAGGAACTATTTAGACTGTGAGCGCTCATGCGACAGAATTTCCTTAGATGATATACAAGTGATGTAGAAACAACCTCATCCCCAAAATGTAATTAATACAAACTGAGATATAAATGGATATCTGATCTAAAATAAACTCTAACGTGATGATGGACACAACACTAAAATCCAAATGTGTTATTAATGCACTTCCGGATTCTCATATATAAGAACAAATATTATCGATCTATAAATAACCAATAGATCCTTTCTGATCTTTCGCCATTGTCAAAACTGAATTTCACACAAAACCGTGTTAATTTAGTTTAAGTTGTTAAACAAATTATACAGGCTAAGATGGCCGCCTCGTTTTTCCCTAACTTCTATCATGACGTAATCTCGCAAGATTACATAACAACGTGGCGTGGACTGACGCTTTAAAAACAAGCCCCACCAGAGTAACATTGTTGCAAGCCTGAACCTAATTCGTTTACGGTCCGGCGCGTCTTTGACTGAGACTCCTCTCATTGTCGCTAAGTAAGTAACTAATAGACAGTATTTTGAAAGATTCTTTCGCCTCTTAACTCTTTGAGTCATATTTACCCTAATGAGGCCACATTACACTGAGGCCTATTTGTCTATGATAAAACAAAAGTATACATATTGAACTAACGATATGATAATAAATTAGGGAGTTTTTGAAGTTATCTGTAACACGCGTATATTGTCGCGTATTTAATTGACTAAGCTAAAATGGCGCTTACATTTTATATATATCGGCAATAGCTATGAGGCGATATAACCTATTCCACACATTATGATGCGGGTGCGGTAATTCCCCTGAATAAACAACCAAAAATCGGCATACTATATCTTGAAAACAACAGATGCATAAACAATCTTGCCGATATACTATCTAGCTATAGATACTCGTCTATAAAACTAGCTTGATATAAACGTAAAATCTTATTTTCTGCGATCTAACAAACGCTTAGATATTGCACTCGAAAAATAAAACCTCATGCAATACATGCTGATAATTATGATGCTGCAATTAATAAGCTTAATACTTTAAAAAACCTAAAATGCTTATTCATTTATTTAACCAGAACCTAACGGTCGTCCTTCTACTGATCGGCAATTACTGGACATCTTGCTGAATATTCGAAATCACTCCAGCGTTAGATTCGAGGTAAATAAATAAACTGTCCCCTGCCAACAACTCATGACTCTGTCTGTCCCAAAATCGTAATGGATTGATATCTTACCGGTTTTCCCCTCTATTCACAGTAACTCTTGCACAAAAAAGGATTAATCTCTTTTGCCTTCCAACATCAAAATCCTTCTAACATCAAAATCATTAGAATTTTCTCTTGAACAGAGAGAGGATTTATCTCTACTTAAGTAAAAGTGAGTCTTTACTGTTGCTAATTAATGACATTGTTTTTTGATTAAAATAAAGACAAAGAATTCTTTTCGCCTACTTTTTGCAGTCGCCACACCGACTTTCATTCAAATTCAGTTAAAAGTTTTAATAGATTTAAACAAAAATGTATAGATTGTCTGAATTCAATTGTGTACAGTTTTTAACCAGGTCCAAAATATATTGTAAAATAATGTTGTTCTTTTTACAGAGGGTCATCTACTGTATGTAGAATTGCTTTGTCCTGATGATGGTCTTATGATAAATTCCTTAAAAGACCGAAACGTCGACTACTTAGTCCAACTCTGCACTTGATCCATTGCTCCATCTTTGATTTTCTTCTGATTTTAGCTGAAATCATTGTGTTATTTTATATCTGCAGTCTGGACTTTTTTGTTTAGATATATCATAGGAGGAAACAACCTATACCTTTATTATCTAATCAATATCTGTTTATGTACCCTATTTTATAAAAATGTTATTCTCCTTTTTATAAATATTGTTTGCCTTGAAAACAAATAATAATCTTCAGACAAAACAAAATCCTGTTTTTTTTGCATTTATTTACTGTGTTAGTGTGGTAACACTGTATTTACTGTTTTTCTTCTTTGATTGAAGGTATTGATTCACTACAGCGATTTATTAAGAATAGTCTTAGGAACCCTGATTCTTATAACAGGTCCTATGAACGCTGATAAATAGTTTTTGAACAAAATCCCTTGCTGGCCCCCTTTCTCTTATAACACATATTGCCCGAGCCCACAAGGGTATATTGGGTTGCTCACCTAATACTTTATCTGCATTGTAAATATGGCGCACCATGGGTGGTGGTGGAGTGGCGCACAATTACTGGCGCATCCCTGCTACTTTGCAGGGATGCGCCGGTAATTAAAAATCTGACCCTTAGTGTCTAGCATTACGCAGTTCTTTAAACTGTACTCATACATAATTTCTCAGGCCAATGAAATGAACACAAAATCGAAAACAAATAAGCATAGTAGCAACGCTACTGAGAAGGAGAGCAGTGCACCTGAAATGCACAGAAGATTTTGAAATATAATTTACCTACAATGTAATCAGCAGCAATATTGCAGGAGAAAACAGAGTAGTGAAGAAATAGCTACTACTACTCACCAAGCCCGGGGATCTCGAGGCCGAGCAGGTCGATCAAGTCGCGTTCCCGGTCCAGGAGATCCGTCCAACGGTGGGTGGCCTGGTTGTAGGTGCACCGGACCCGAGAGTGTTGGTACATGGCCCGGCACACCTTCTCCCACCGCTTCCGGTGCTCCCGGATCCCGTAGCCGCTAGCGATCTTGCCGCCTGCCATGATGGTCCTGGGGAGGCGGCGCTGGATATAAAAGACTAGGGTGGCCAGCTCCTCCGCGCTAAAGATCTCCCGGGCTGTGACTGTCTCCCCCCTCAAACGCCCACACGGGAGCCGGGTACGGGGTGCGGGACCCTTCCCCTTCTCAGGCTGCTTCCCGGCTCCCTTTACCATGGTCTGGGCAGAAAGGAAGGTAAATAACAAAGAAGAAATAGAATAGGGAAGAAGAAAAGAAAATAGTTTTAAAAAGTAGTTTAAAATTAACCATAAGTAGCAGAAAACACAAAAATATAGAGCTAGAAAAATAGAGGGGTAGATAATAAGTAAAATAGATTAAAAAAAACTTAAAACAAGCAAAGGATGGCAGAGATTGACAGAGGATACAGAAAGCATGCCCAGAACCATAGCAATGAATGAAAAACAAGATGGCCGCGCCCGTTCACGACCGTGTGGGTAAGTTCGCGCGAGATTTTCCTCGCGATCACACGCGAACTTGTACTAGCGAGCCGCACATTTTGCAAGATTACACATAGCGCCCGGAAACAAAATGGCCGCACCCGTGAACGACCGTGAAGGTAACTTGGCGCCGTTGCGCTACAAGCAGCTCGCTAAAATGCACAAAACCTTGCGAACTAACACGCCGCAAAAAAACAAAATGCATATTCGCACGAATTCTCGGCTTCCGAATTCGATCTCGCGCAAATTCGCGCCCCGCGAATCCCGCGAAATTGCAGAAAAACGATTTTTGCAAAACTGAAAGCACTCAGCAGGTGCAAAAGTTCAACCTCATCATTAGTAACCATTCCCTGTAGTGCTTCCTGAGGGCCCCCTCAAGACTTCAGTTGCTTACTTGCAACTATTCTATGACCCTGCTCTGACCCTCACAGCAGGCTCAGAGAATAGCTACAAGTAGACCACAAAGGTCCTGTGAAAAAAAATTACACTGCAACAGAAAGCAATTACAGATAAGGAAGCAGGTGCCAGACTCAGTGACACATTAATCAACCCCAAATTAATTCATGTCAGTTGAAGCAGGGCAGGTGTGCTGCCTTTTCCCCTCATAATCTACAGTGATGAACCAGAGGGTGGCAATGATGTACCAGAGGGTGGCAGTGATGTACCAGAGGGTGGCATGGGTGAACCAGAGGGTGGCAGTGGTGAAACAGAGGGTGCTGTGATGAACCAGACGTAGAAACAGCATAGTCGCGACCGTGCGACCCGACAAGTAAGTTCGCTTTTACAAACTGGTACAAAACCCTTGCGAACTGGCAGAAACCCTTGGGAACACAAAAAAAGAAAAAATCCGCAAATTTGCGGGAGTTCGCGGATTTTGCAGATTGCGAATTCGTGAATATGCAAATTCGCGAACCGGGAATTGGCAAAATTTGCCCATGCTTAGTTGTCTTGTCCGCTTCCTCTCTGAGACTGACCAGCTCGTTGGGTAGGTTGATTACCTCCCCGGCCGGACGAACGTCCCCTTCGTCCGGCCCGTCCAAAAACCGGACGGAAGGCACGACGCAGATTGGACTGCGCTCCATCAAGGCCACTGAACGTCGCTACAAAGTTAGTCAATTCCTTCAGAAAGGGAGGACCAAAGAGAAAACCTTGCGCCATGGAACCTGATTCTGAAGGGGCGAGATCCGTCAATTTAGGGTCTAACTTCATTAGAATGGAGCGACGACGCTCGCAGGACGGGACACAATTGGCATTGCCCAGAATGCAGATGGCCCTCTGAGACCATCCCAACCAGTTCTTCAGGATCAATCAAAGTGTTAGAATTCTTGGCACAATACGATAAGTCCAAAATCTTGGTCAGGGGACCCAAAAGATCCAATAACTTGTCCTTGCAGGACCTCCAGGATCTGTCCAGACCTTTTTTCGGATCTTAGGAATATTTGCGCCTGTAGGTGACCATAGTCGGATCAACCTCGGGAGTGTCCGCCAATTTGTCTGCAAGATCTGGTCGGGGACACTCCGAGCGCAAGCGAGCGCGAACATCCTTATCAAAAGGGCGACGAATGTGTGACTGCACATAGTCTGCTACCTCAGGGGAGGGAAGCCAGACAGAAGAATTGGGATGGATTATGTTGTCAGGGTCAAAGGTTAACACCTGAGGAGTGGAAGGGGCATCTACGAAGTGCTCCTTGCGAGCCTTCTTCTTAGGAGGTGGAACCACAGGCTCAAAAGATGTGTCCGTGGAGGAAGAATCCTCAGTCATGGGAGAAGCCTTTGGCGCCTTAACAGGCATAGAAGATTTTTTAGAAGTCTTAGAAGAGGACAGAGTCTTGGCCAATTTAACAAAATCTGCCATATGTGGATTTTTAGGTGACTTTTTCGAACGTCCCGACTTAGGCAGCCAGCCTTGCTGAGTGGCATACTCAGACAAATGCCTTTTGAGAGGGGCAATAGCGTGGTATAAAGCCTGATCCATATATTCAGCACCCTCAGAGCCTGCAGGCTCTCCCTCAGCGTAATAATAATTTTCGTCATCCTCATAATAGTAACCCATTTCGACCTTTAAGAAAGGTAATATGCCCAAGGAGGAGAAGCAAAAGGTACTAACACCCAAAGGGCAATGCAGGGGGAGTGCACACCCCAAAGCAAGCCAAAAATGCAGCAGGAACCAACCTGTCAAAAGTTTTTAAAATGTGGAGGGAGGGCTTGCTGTAACACTCTAGGCAAAGCCTATTCCAAAATTTTACAACCCTCGTTCTATGTGTAAACAAGGGCGTGAGGGCCTAACGACCAGGCAGGTGGGCAAAGGCTGAAAAGCCAATTCACTTATCTCTCCACCGGAGAATACTCGTAGCGCGCTGGAAAGTACTGACAGAATTCTCTCAAGAGAGTTCCACCATCGGCCGCCGTGGCAAAATGACCAGTGGTACTGCGCATGCGCGAAGCATGCCTGTCGAAAATGAGAGACGCGCGAGAAGGACGCGCGTCTCTCAGCCCCGCTCCCGCTCCACAGAAAAGATATACAGGCGCAGAAAGCAAGCCTGCAACCGGGGGGTGAGCACACGACCCCGAAGCCACGCCGAGAACGGCAACAAGGTAATGCGCACAGAGCCCCAGCGCAAGCACTGGAACCGGAGAGGTTCAAATTAGAATATAACAACAGCGCAAAAGGCAGTAACGAAAGCACACTAAGTATAACAATAATAAAGAAGTACAATTGTAAAGTAGAGGAAAAGTGCAATTAACTGGCTGCGGAGCAGCAAAGAAAGAGGAAGTTGTGACCTCTATGACTCTTTATATACTGTTTATGTACTCTATGGTTACCCAGGGTTTATGGGTAATGTAGTTTTCGTTTTCTTTACTGTATTCTAATTGGCTGCCGTGTTTCAGTAAAGAAATTGAGATAAGCATAATCAGAGCCTCCGTCCTGACATAGAATTGTATGTGTCTTTAATGGCGGACATAGCAGTGGTGTGCTGTTGAGGGTTTTTAAGTCTCACTTAGCGTTGTAGCACATTCACTGCTCGCTCTGCGATATCAATTGTAATCGAGGCGATTTCGTAAGTGGAGTGGAAGCTCAACCCATGCTTTTTATTGGTGCTTGTCACACTTTATGCTAAACACTCGCATTGAAGTGAGACGTGTTTGTTCGCTCACTGTCTCCTTTTCGGCTTGCCCATCCAGACTGGATTTTGCACTTGCGGCGTAACATTGTGGGATTTATATGTTGATTCAGTACTATTTTATACACACACGGTTCGGGACAATGGCAGTTACGCTGCATTTTCCGGTATGTTCCCGTATATATTTCCGGAGTTTGCAAGAGCATGGTGCTACTAATGCAAAGGTTGCAAGTTCGATCCCCATCGGGCCACATCTTTTGCTGGCGAGGTAACAGTTGATGACAGCCCGTGATCTGGAGGTCACAAGTTTGAATCTCGTTAATACGGACACAGCTTTCTCACCTGTGAAGTGAGTGAGGGGTATTTAATTGGGCAGGCATTGGTTTCAGCGTTCTCTGCTGCTCCCCCGCTTAATCTTTATTAATCGGCAGCAGCATGGTGGGGGCTCGCAGCCCTGTCGGTGCAGGTGCTCCTACTTGTGTCTGGATGACATGTTTGTCTAGTGTTCCTTGAAGGCGAGTGGTTGGAGTCGCGGCAAGCCCCGTGAATGAGCAGGTGTGTCCAGCTGCGAGCAATCCCTCCACTAAGCGCTGCATGCGCCGTGCCGGCATTGTTGATGAGGTTCGTGTATGGCATGGTGTTTGTGGTACTGTAAATCCAGACCCTGCTGTTCCACAGATATCGAGGTCCAACACTCGTATCACAAAATATCGTCGTACCATGACGAATTTGGTATCTACGGACCGGTAATGATTAGGACATTATCCCTATGCATTTGGGTCACGATTGAGTGATGCTAACGCCCTTAAATCGTAGTTTCCGTCCCGAACCCTCAGACTCCATTTTGTAAACGGCATCCATCTTATGACTTGCCCTCATATAGTCAATTGATTAAGACCGAGTTTGATCTAAAAGGACACGTCCACCGTAGCTGACTTCCCCATGACCTGGCCGAGCTGACTCCACTGCCTCCAGCCAAGCCTGTTCGGGCAGCTCCTCGCCCAGTGGCCGAGCAAGATATCATCAAGGCACAACATGTCATAAACCATTCACTACATACAGACCCTGTTTTCCATACACATACACCTGTCCATGATTCTTGTTTATGACCCGTTTTATGATGGGAGGGTGCCCGACCTTATTGGTGTTTCATCGATATCTGATGGGAATTCTGGATCTGGCGGGGTAATCCATCACAAACTGGACATCTAAAATATGTGCTGACCAGCATGACTTCGCTCTTTGTATTATTGTAGAAATATGTGTATAGCCATATCATAAACTCAAGAATTCTTGCCTGCAGCTGTTATTTATGTATATAAGGAGAAGGCTGGTTCTGTAAAAACGAACAGTCTCCTGAGAACTTACGGCCCGTGCTGTCGTACTTCTAGGACGCATGTTACTTGGTTGCAGCCAATAAAACTCGATCTCTGACTTCAACTAGAAGACTCTGTGTTTCTGTAAGTCCAGAACAGGGAGAACTCAGAGGTCTTCGGGTGTGGTCCGCTGGCACCACCGGGTCTCTAAAAACCCGGCACCTCAGTTGGCGCCCAACTGGAGGCGATATCAAGCGGTGACGGTCCAAGCCAGATGTTCGTGAGGAGCTTCGTGTGAAAATTCCGGAGGAAGGCCAGCCACTTCAGCGACCCCTGCATGTCGACGTGGTTCTGAAGGTCTTTGCTGCGAGGTTCCCCGCGTCCCGACGGCTACGAAGGACTGCTGCCCTGACTATCGCCCTGTTTTGGACCCAGTCATCCTTGGTAGAGCGAAACGATAGACGAGTCTTCTAGTGACGTCACCGATCTTCAATATTCAGTTAAGTATAAGTGGAGCGTCTCCCAGTCCTTAGTTTGGTTCTTAGTTTTGGTATCCCAGAGATACGGTTTGTATTGGTTCTTGCAAGCACCAAAACCGAGGGATTCGTGTATTCACGACAATATCATAATTAGATAATCCCTTGAAGTTTGAAGCTAGACTAGTGAGCGAAGATGCCTGGTCTCAGCAGACTTGGAAACTTGTTTTGTCTTGGTTGTAGTAAGGACTCCCGATTAGAGGATTCGTGTCCGGTTCCTCCGATTGGAACTCCAACATATGAGTTATGTATAAAGCACGGAGTAGGTCCTATCACGTATAATGAGGTATGGATAAAATATACCCGCAAGGATGGTGTTTTAAAATGGCCCCAATATGGTAGTTTTGACTCAGAAATATTAGACAACCTCGAGGTCAAATTGTTCAAGAAGAAAGCCCAGCCGGCGATGTTTGACTCTTTTCGCTTATGGCGCAAAGAAGCCAAACAGAAAGAAATAAAATTAGCAAAGAAAAATAAAAGAGGCATGTCGATGGTACAAGCTGCCATCGCATACAGGGATAATGAGGAAGAGCAGGAAAGTGAACAAATGCTCAGAAGCAAGAAACTAGCAATAGATAAATGCTACCCGAGGTTACCACATGAGGGACAAGACTCAAAGGGAGCATCTGAGAAAGATCCATTAATGTCCCATTTATTGAACTCACCACCCCCATATACATCGAGTATTGTTGGACCCCCGAGGCGTATTGTTATACCGCGCCCTGGCGCACGAAAAGCAGCTCTCGCACAAGCACCAGCTCCTCTTCAGCTGGTTCCTACTTCTCCGGCGCAGCCTTCTCAAGGGCCGCCGCCTTTGCTACATACTCCATCTACTTCTACAACTTTGCCTACTGCTCCAACTATTCACTATGATACTACGTCTACTACTGCCTCGACTTCCTCTGCTGTTGCTTCGACTTCCTCTTTACATCAGCCTGTCTTTTCTGGCGCATCTGCCTCGCCGCAAGCTTCTCCTTCTGTCAGACAGAGAGTGGCAAGTACTGTCACTGGTCTATTCTCGCCCTTCTTTGGGTCGCCTAAAACGACCCCTAAAACAGAACGTAGACAGTTGCGTAGTCAACTACCCGACTACGAGGAAAGAGAAGTGCTGAATGAGTTAGCGCGCAAATGGGTTACTGATACTGTAAGATATGATGTTCAGTCTGTTATGGAAGTCTTCCGTCAGTGGGATTCATCCACTCAAAGATATGTATTTGAAGAGATGTGTGTGTACCTCTGGGAAGATTTACAAGACAATGACCCAAAACGCAGAATGCAGGAACTAGCCCGCATGCGATTCAAATTTTACGAAGGCATGATTATAGGTGCAGATGTTGAAAAAGCAATGGATCTGTTGTTATCTTATAGGAGTAAGGGAAACAGCTCTAGATCGTTTAATGAGGATGATATGTCTGGTAGGAAAAAGGCGCGACAGTACCCCATGAGAGAGGTTCCTCCAGTATGGAGGGAAGGTGATGCGAATGCACAACCACCTGTTCCACCGCATTTCCAGCGTGCATGGGTACATGTCCCCTGGAAAAGATCCGAAGTTTTAGCACTCAAACAGACACTACCTGATCCCCGTAAAAAACCCAGCAAGATATTACAAGGAATTATCACAGACCGCCAGCTCATGTATAATGAATTTAGCAGATATAGACATGTTGTTTGGGAATGTTGTTCCGCATCCTTTATGGAGTAAAATTCGTCATGCAGATCATGATCAAGAACTAGGTGACTCATGGGCTAATATTACTGCTACTGATGCTAGACAAGTTGGTGGTTCTAAACCCGAGCCTTTAATAGCAGATCTTCCCGGTAGGATTATCGCGTACATGAAAACGTTAATGCCTGAATTACGTGTAAACTGGGACAAGCTATCTGCGTGCAAGCAGAAGAAAGATGAGAATGTGTCTGACTTTTTCACAAGGTTTGAGGAGACTTTCACTGATCATAGTGGTCAGGACATGGCTACCGAGGGTGGCCAAAGATTGTTTGTAGACAAATTTGTACATAATCTGCTTCCTGAACTGTGCAATAAATTGAAAGATTCAGAGAGTGCTTGGGCTGTTTCCACGTCAGCGCAGATTTTAGCCACAGCCCAGTACTATGAAAATAGACACAAAGACGAGCTAGATAAGACAGACAAGAAGACTAAAGAACTAAAAACTAAAGTTCTTCTCCAGCAAGCTTATCCGCCTCGAACTCCTAGTCAGCCCAATTATCAGCAACCACAGCAGTATTCGAGAAACGCGCAAGGAAATGAGTTTTCCCACCAGCGTTCTCCGTATGGCCCGAATCAATGTGCATATTGCAAAGAAGAGGGTCATTTCAAAAGTAACTGTCAAGCTCTTGCGCGACGTTTAAACGGTGTTTCCGGCGCAAGAGGTAGAGGTGTTCAACAGGCTCCTAGAGGTAGGGGCCGTGGAAATTTCTCCCAGAATACCATTTCTTTTCCGCCTCAGAATTCTATGAATAGCTTTGACCAACAGAATAATGCGTCTTCCAGGTCAGCTCAGTACTATGCAGATTACTATTACGCAGAAAACGAGAATGAGGGTAATAATTGCTAGGACAGCCATGGACAAAGAGAGGGAGTTGTTTCAGTTCCAGTAGATCAGAATGGACCTTATGTCGAGGTGATTACATCCGGAGTGTCGGAGCCATTTCTGCTGGATACTGGTGCTACAAAAAGTTCTATTATGCACTCAAAACTTCCTGGCGCACCTTTGTCCAGCGAAATGAATGTTTCAGTAGGTTTTTCTGGCGCCCCTGTTAGAAACCCGATCTCCAGTCCCATGCCACTTTCTGTTGGCCCATGCGAATTAGAAGCACCCCTCATTCTTACAACAGGTTGTGGCGAAAATTTGTTAGGTTTGGATTTGCTGAAGAGATTATGTGCGACTTTGTACTGTTCTCCTTCGGGAGTACAACTTACCCTTGGTGAGAAAGTGATTTCCCCGATGTATTTGTCAAAAGAAAGAATTCCGACTGAGTTGTCATCTCTTCCAGATGTACTTTGGGAGAATGGTTCTAATGATGTAGGTCGTTTGGAGATAGCACCGTATGTCATAACATTGAAAGCTAATGTTAGGTTGCCACGTATTCCCCAATATAGAATGTCAAAAGAATGTGAAAAGGCTTTGTTAGAGATAGTCTACGATCTGATTGCGAAAGATGTCGACAAAGAGACTACAGGCAACATTTGTAACAGTCCTGTTTTGCCTGTTTTAAAGCGTACCGATCCTTCACAGCCCCCTGTGTACCGATTTGTGATCGATCTAAGGGAAGTGAATAAGATCGTTGTACCGCAGTTTCCAGTCGTCCCCGACATTACTGCCTTATTGACAATGGTTCCAGCCTCAGCCAATTGGTTTTCAGTGATTGACCTGAAGAACGCTTTCTTCAGCATCCCGATTGCCGAAGAGAGCAGAGATATCTTTGGCTTCAATTTAGGAGGACGAAGTTTCCGCTTTAGACGCGCTCTTCAGGGCTACTGTGAGAGTCCATCAATATTCAGTCAGGCTCTGAAAACACAACTAGATACGATTGTTCTACCTGGCGGCGCGACTCTGATTCAGTATGTAGACGATTTACTGATCGCTGAAGAGATTTGCAAGCGAGCTACGTTGTCATTGTTGCGTCATTTATGTGACATGAAGCACAAGGTCTCGCTTTCCAAATTACAATTTTGCCGACAAGAAGTAACCTACTTAGGTCACATCTTATCGAAGGAGGGAAGGAGACTGACCCCAGAAAGAATACAGGCAATTGCAGAATTGAGTGTCCCAAGGACACAAAGAGAAGTGCGTGCCTTCTTGGGCATTACATCATACTGTAGACAATGGATACCGAATTTCTCACTGTTGGCCAAACCCTTGCTGGCATTAATGCGTAAAGACACACCCAATCCTTTGCCTTGGTCTGAAGATTGTCAGGCGAGTTTCCATGAGTTGCGTGAGGCGTTATGTTCGGCTCCTGTGTTGGGCAACCCCGACTACAGCAAGCCTTTTACATTATACGTCCATGAGAAGGAAGGTTGCGCATTATCAGTCTTGACGCAGCACTTTGGGGACAAACAACGCCCATGTGCATATTTCTCCGCGACTCTAGATCCTGTAGCTAAGGCATTACCAAGTTGCTTGAGGGCCACTGCCGCAGCGGCTGTCTGTATTTGACAGTCGGCTGGGTTAGTCATGAATAATACTCTGACCGTTATGGTCCCACATGCAGTAGATATCCTACTAAACAGGACGAAAATGCAACATCTAACTAGTGCTCGACTATCCAGCTATGAATTGACCCTGTTAGCAAGTCACATTCACATAAAGAGGTGTGATACACTCAACCCTGCTACGTTACTACCCATTCCACCAGCAGAGACAGATGAGGTCGACACACATGATTGCTGCTTTAGGACAGAGGAAGAGACAAAAGGGAGAGTAGACTTGCAGGACACTCCCCTCCCTGAATGTAATGATAATTTATGGGTTGATGGTTCATGTTTCAAGTTGCCAAATGGTGATACGACTGCAGCATATGCCGTGACAACATTACACACGATTGTAGAGACAGCTTGCATCTCCCAGAATTCTGCACAAGCAGCAGAGTTAGTCGCACTCACAAGAGCATGTGTGTTGGCGAAAGGAAAACGAGTGAATGTGTACACTGATAGTCAGTACGCCTTTGGCGTAGCCCACAGTTTTGGAAGATTGTGGCGTGAACGTGGGTTCCTGACGTCACATGGTGCGAAAATTCAACACGGCCAGCTAGTACACGACCTTCTCGAGTCACTGACCTTGCCCCTACAGGTTGGGATTGTGAAGTGCAGCGCGCATAGAAAAATCCGAGATGATGTTGGTCGAGGGAATGCATTTGCCGATGAGGTCGCGAAAGAGACTGCAAGGAACACAATGTGTCGGATGTATGTTGTAGGTCCTGCTAGATGGACCCCTGATGTGGGTATGTGTGAGGACACCATCGAAAGCGTGAAGTCTATACAAGCTGATGCTACCGAGAAAGAGGTGAATGAATGGAGAGAAAGCAAGGGTAGGTTAGACACGAATGGTTGTTGGGTCGAACTGTCAGAACATCAGCGATGGTTGTTACCTAATGCCTATGTGCTCGCAGTGGTAACGATGGCCCATGGAATGGCACGCATCAGTGTGAAAGGAATATGTAAGCTGTTGGCCCCAGTATGGCAGAATAGTGGTATCCCAAAATGTGCAGAGAATCTGGTCAGAAATTGTATGGTGTGTTTGAAGCACAATCCCGGTAGGGGAACCCCAACTCCAGCTGGTCATTTTGCACCTCCAACGTATCCGTTCGAGGTCTTGCAACTCGATTTCATTCACATGGAGAGGTGCAATAACCTGAAATATGTCCTTGTTGTCGTTTGCGCCTTCTCCAGGTGGGTAGAAGCGTACCCCCTTAAGAACAACACTGCATTGTCAACTGCCAAAGCCCTTGTCAAGGAATTCTTCCCTAGATTTGGCATGCCTAGAATTGTCTGGAGTGATAATGGAAGTGAATTCGTGGGACGAGTGATGAAGAGAGTGTGTGAGTGTCTAGGCATCCACCAGAAGTTCCATGCTGCAAATCATCCCCAATCGGCAGGATTGGTAGAGTGCTATAATGGCACGTTAAAATTGAAACTGGCCAAGATCTAAGCCAGCACAGGTCTCAAGTGGCCAGACGCCCTGCCTTTAGCACTCCTGTCTACCAGGATGATTGTCCATTCCAGATTAGGACTTAGCCCACACGAGATCGTGTTCGGGCGCCCAGAAAATATATGGGGAGTACTGAGGCCCAGGAGGCTCAGTGAAATAGAGTACCCTGCACTGTTTGACTATTTGCACGAACTGACAACTGAACTGCATGCTTTACATCAAAAGGTCCACAGCTCCTCTCCACCGGCGTCTGACGATCCAGGCCACGCCATCGAACCTGGCTCCTGGATCCTGGTTCGGAATTTCAGACGTACAAAGAACGAGGAGCCTCGCTGGACCGGACCTTTCCAGGTTTTGCTGTCCACCCGCTCTGCAGTACGTGTCCTCGGGAAGAAACACTGGGTGCACGGCGCCCATTGCAAAAGGGTCCCGCTGCCCCTTCCATATGACCGATGGGTCCGGCAAGGAGTCGCTGACTCCGAAACTGAGTTTATACCTCGCTTTGTCCCTTTCAGCGATGCACGGTTAAGAGGAACTGGTACCGACAAAGAGAGCGATTGTATTTTGCAAGGATCTGTGCCACCGTCGATGCAGTTGGACATTACAGAACCTGAAACATTGTTTGAAGATCACACCGTACCTGGAAAAGAACGATATAATCCGAGGTCAAGACCAAGGAACTGACATAATCGAATTAGTGCGATTTTCCCCTTTTTCCCCATGAACTATTTTTGATTTCACAGCTCTCTCGCCCAGGGAACTAGCTCATTTTTGATTTTCGAACCGCCATCCGGTTCTGCTGCTAGGGCCGCGGTTGAAGTCTGAGGAGTGCAGCCGGGGACGCCTAGGTCAACGGTTCTGGTCAGTCTGAGGGAATTACCCCGGACTGGACAGAGCGCACATCTTGGCAGAAGCAACCTCCCACCGCGGGCAGCAACCAGAGGATGGAGTTTCCAGGGGTAGAGAGACCTGCTAGACACATGAACTTTAAAACGAAAATATGCACTGTGATGGCCAGGAAGAAATTCCTGATAATATGTATTTTGATGATATGTAGCATAATGATGTTCTTGATTGGTTACACCTTATCCACGTTTCAAATCACCTTTGTAAACAACACTCAGCCCAGACCTTCTCCGACTGCTTCTTTACACTCCTTTCACCCTCTTCCTGAACACGAGTCTGCCAGGAGACTAGAGTTCGTAAATAACTCCTTTATCCAGCTCCTACACCAGCACCAGTCTATAATGAACACATCGAATTGTTGGATCTGCGGACTCATGCCGCACACGACAGATAAGGGCATTCCATACTTCATCCTACCATTCAGTTATTTCGGTTCTCTATGGGCTTTCCAGACCATGTTCCTGTTCGCCCTAGAACCGTACCCGCCCCGTTCCACGGAGAGCGATTCCGGCAACAAGGCGCTAGTGGTAGGAATAAGAAATATGAGTAGGGATGTTGACACGTATCAAATGATTCCTAAAGATGAACTCACTCCCTACGGCCGTTGGAACGTGACTAAATACGGGATCTCTTTGAATAAAAGCCAGAAAACAAAGAAATCCTCCTCAGTCTGGATAGTGCCCCACCGAGGTCACTTATGTCTGCAAGGTATTGGCAGGGATCCCAAAGCACAGTTGGGGAAGAGCATATGCACGGAGACATATGTGTTTGCCTCCCGAACTTCCCCTCCATTCTTGGCGGCTAAAGGCACCTATTTCGTCTGCCATGACAAAGCCTACACATGGTTGCCCCCTGACTTCTTGGGCACATGTTTTATCTCGTTTCTGCTGCCACCCACCTACACGGCCGGGGCAGATTACCATCGGACAAGGACAGTTAGGGGTGTCGTGAGTCAAGACGACACTGCGGGTCAGGAGTTTGGAGACTTCGCAAAGGGTTTTCTGCCATTTTGGGGGCCCATGGTGAACAGCAGGAACATTCGACAATTGACAAGAATAGTTGAATCCGCCGTGACTGAAACGTCCGGTGCCCTTAGCAACTTGACAGCTGAGCTTCAGTCGGATCGACTTATGACCCTTCAGAACAGGGTTGCCCTAGATGTCATACTTGCAGACCGTGGTGGTGTATGTAGAGTGATCCAATCTAGTTGCTGCATTTTCATCCCCGATAATGCTCCGACAGTGTACCAGGCCATCTCCAAATTACACAAAATCTCTGACTCCCTTCACATGGAGAAAGGAGACTGGTCTCTGCTAGGGTGGTTCTGGGAACTGATCTCTGCCTGGGGATGGAAAACTCTGATCTTCATCGGGATGATCTTAGCCGTTCTGTTTATGTTCTGCCTGTTTGTGCAGTGCGCTCCTGCAATATGTGGCCTCTGCGCCACTTCATGTGTAAGGAAGCCTGTATCAAGGGACGAATTGAGCAACAGAATAATGCTACAGCAGCATCTCCATGAATTCATCAATACAGATTTGGACTCAGATTAGCGTGAGTTATTGCCTAATATGAGGGCAAAAGGAGGGTCTGTGGTACTGTAAATCCGGACCCTGCTGTTCCACAGATATCGAGGTCCAACACTCGTATCACAAAATATCGTCGTACCATGACGAATTTGGTATCTACGGACCGGTAATGATTAGGACATTATCCCTATGCATTTGTGTCACGATTGAGTGATGCTAACGCCCTTAAATCGTAGTTTCCGCCCCGAACCCTCAGACTCCATTTTGTAAACGGCATATCTTATGACTTGCCCTCATATAGTCAATTGATTAAGACCGAGTTTGATCTAAAAGGACACGTCCACCGTAGCTGACTTCCCCATGACCTGGCCGAGCTGACTCCACTGCCTCCAGCCAAGCCTGTTCGGGCAGCTCCTCGCCCAGTGGCCGAGCAAGATATCATCAAGGCACAACATGTCATAAACCATTCACTACATACAGACCCTGTTTTCCATACACATACACCTGTCCATGATTCTTGTTTATGACCCGTTTTATGATGGGAGGGTGCCCGACCTTATTGGTGTTTCATCGATATCTGATGGGAATTCTGGATCTGGCGGGGTAATCCATCACAAACTGGACATCTAAAATATGTGCTGACCAGCATGACTTCGCTCTTTGTATTATTGTAGAAATATGTGTATAGCCATATCATAAACTCAAGAATTCTTGCCTGCAGCTGTTATTTATGTATATAAGGAGAAGGCTGGTTCTGTAAAAACGAACAGTCTCCTGAGAACTTACGGCCCGTGCTGTCGTACTTCTAGGACGCATGTTACTTGGTTGCAGCCAATAAAACTCGATCTCTGACTTCAACTAGAAGACTCTGTGTTTCTGTAAGTCCAGAACAGGGAGAACTCAGAGGTCTTCGGGTGTGGTCCCCTGGCACCACCGGGTCTCTAAAAACCCGGCACCTCATGTTTGCCTCAGGTGATCCATAGGAGACGTGCGCGGCATTTTGTTGGACGACCATTGAAACGTTTTGGAGGAGAGACTGTACCTGTGAAGGGAGAAAAGGCAATATAAAAAGAATAGACATACATCTACTATGGAATCAAGATAACGAACGTTACCTAGAGAATAAAACGTCTAAGTAGAAATAAAGTCTATGCTGCCTAAAATGGAAGTATGAGAGATTTTACAATGAATCCACTCTAGGAATAATCGAGCTAAAAGAGGTTTCTGTGGGATACATAACCATCACAATAAAGAAGGTCGTCTATGGAAAAATAGGATAAGTTACAGCATTGGTTATACTGGAGAAGTACCAGGGTGTAGAGAACACTGTGCGATAATCTGGCGGGTCCTGAGGAAGGTGGCTTCTACTGTTATCTACTACCACCGAAACGCGCCGACCATGTCTTTATCATATCCTACATTTTGTAGTGACCCTGGTTTTGGACTTTTAGACTAGAACCAATGAAACGCGACAACTTGCACAGATAATTTGTGGTGTGAATGTGTGTGAAGTATGCATGTATGGTTTGTGTGTCAGTTGTTCTCTATCTGGTCATATTGTGTTTATTATATGAATTTATGAATCAATTTTCATATTGCCAAAATTGTGTACATAGGCAATGTCTTTTTGTATTTTTAATAATTCCAATGTGTTATAAAAAAATTAACAAAGGAAAAAGTAATTCAAATGATAAATAAAGAGAATGGAAATGAGTAACAGCTAAATTTGTGTTTTGTTATGCCCATGATTATATGCAAGAGGTTAAAACCCTTAAATGAATAGAGAGGTCATGAGGGAGTGTATGTTCGGAGTCGTAACATGTTATCATTTTCTCCTCTTCTCCCTGACCTGTGAATTAGCACTTTAGAGCGGGTCCCATTACTTTCATAGAGCTTGCCTCAGGTGCAACATACGTGGCGGGTATCGCCTCCAGCGCCATCCTTTCAGGGTTTGGGGGAAGATTCAGATCACCGCAGTATTAAGGGGACACAAGCATAGGGAATGTGGTCAGCTGTTTGATTCACCATTGACATTTCCTATTAGGTGGCATAGGAAACAACGCGGGTCTGTCGAGCAGGCCGAATCTCAGTACCGATCTCAAGGGAACGAATAGCCTTCTAAATTATACACAGAGCACTAACTAGTGACCTTGTGACCCTTTGACTGGTACAGGCTAACAGTTGAAGAGTCTATGGTTTGGATTGAGTAGGGGCTGCAGGCTGGATTTAATTAATATGATGTTGCAGGGGAAAGCTTCTCCTTTTACATTTTTCTGGCACACTGCACGGTTGGCAAAGATTGTCCTCGCCTGCCTGCCCGGGTTATTGTGCGGCCGGCGACCCCTTTGCCCAGGGAGCCCATGCTACCCGAAGGTACGCTGTTCTCGTGGTCGGGCGTTTGCTGGGCTTGGCACCATCTTTTCAACACCGCTCGCATGTGAATCGACTCCGGGGCAATGCTGCCCCTTGTGCCCACAAGTTTAGGCATGCCGGACACGCCGTCTGGTCTTGCGCCGTGCTGGTTGTATCTCCGATACGATCGGTGACAGGCCTCGTTGGTGTTGTGGCTGCCTCATTTGCCCCCGCTGGACACACGGGCCATATTTACAATAACTAGCGCATCTGTTCATATCAGCAGGGATGCGCCAGTTATTGTGCGCCACAGCGCCGACATCATGGATGCGCCGCATTTAAATGTAAATAAAAATTTAAAAAAACGACACGTGGCAATGTGGTTATTAGGGTAATCTGACCCCTAATGTGATGGTAACCAAGGACTCGTATTCAGCGTTTCCCTGAGCAGTGGGTGAGAGCTGCGTGCACTGAGGGAGGGCATGCACAGTCAGTGTCTCGGAGCAACAAGTGAGATCCCTGCAGTTAGTGAGGACTGTACAAGGAGGGAGATCTGTGGGCGCTCTTTGTGGCACAAAGAGCGTGAAAACCCTTGGGTCGAGAAGAAAGTGAGTTCCGGTTCCAGTATGCCAGTGACGTGTGTTTCTGGTCTCAATATGTCTCTCAATGCGCCGATTTCTTAAGATCCCTTTTTCAGTGTCTGTCTCCATTTATCAGCCTATTCCCACCTCTCTCCCTCTGCCAGTGTTTTCTCTGACCTAGTTTCAGTGTGCTCCCGGTCCAAGTATTAGTACATTCAGCTTCACTGTGACTGTTGTGTATCCCTGGCTGCTTGTGTTGTCTGTACACGCATTCCTCTAGAACCAGGGCCTCTGGAATTATGCGGCAAAGGACGATCAAATTATGCGGCAGATCTGACTAAAATATGCAACACAAACGGCAAATCGAGCAGCGTAATGCAGCACATTTTGTAGTGGTATTATTTCATTATTTTGTCATTTGTTCTCAGGTTAACACTGTTTGAGCAAATGTTTTACATCATCAGTATCAGTTTAACACCTAAATAAAGCAACAAATGTCACCATTGTTTGTTGTTGTTTTATTTATTCTTTTATTGCAAAGAACCAAGTCAGCTTCAATTGAAATAATAAAATATATCGTGGATCAATGCAACATAGACAAATACTAGATTTGTCTGGGCTTCTCTTCCCCCATGTTGCTGCATTTTTAGTAACTTTTGATCTGCTTGATCTAGCCACATTTTTTGACAAAATCTGCAGATTATGCAGATGATCATGGATTGTGTGCTAAATTAATTATTTATGCGGAATACGCACTGAGAACAAAAATCACATAATTACAGTGGCCCTGTCTATAACCCATATTGGTGCTGGTATGTGACCAATCAAGTTTTGGAGAGAGGTTTATGCATATCATCTTCGTTTATAAAACTTTTGTTATACAAAAACTAAACTTATAAAATTAAATATATTCTGTTTCTAGCCTGGTATAATTAGGAGTGTTTGTACTACAAAATGCATTAGTATATAAAGCACACAGCACCATTTTATGAAAAGCATTTGTAATGCAATAGGTCTCGCATTTGCGAGAGATTAAGCTATTGCCATTGTAAATGACAAAGCCTTTTATTTATCTGTTTTCAAAACCAACACATAGATAAAAGGTTTGTCATTTACAATGGCAATAGCTCAAATTTTCAAAATAAACACATAGATAAAAGGCTTGTCATTTTCAATGCCAATAGCTCAAACTTTGGCAAATGCTATACCCATTGCATTGCAAATACTTGTTAATATTCGCCGCCGTTTACTTAATATATATGGCCGCAAGGGTGAGGGCCATTCAAATACAATAGAATAAAAGCGGTAGGCTATTAAAACTATAGATTAATCGGCACCTTGGATATCGAGGGGAAGGCCTCTGTGAGTACCCCGTTAATGGAATTAACAAGATGCATCGTAGAAGAAGAGTTACTCCTCTTCTATCGAACCAGATTCCGTAAGGGGGGTTCAACTATTGACAATGCCAATCTAGCTACACCAAAGGTAGGACAAAAGAAATGTACCTATTGCAGTATATGGATGATTCTCTACTTCTTGACCATACAAAGATAGGGCTCCAGAAGAGACTAGGCGGCCAGATGTAGGTGAAATAGATTTACCGATTTTTAATTACCGAATTTTACCGATTCGGTAATAAAAAATCTGTAAATCTATGGGGTGGACATGTAGGTATTCCAGATGTGCTGGAATACCGATTCGGATGATTTCGGTATTTACCGATTCGGTAAATACCAAATTGGTAATGCCCATTCATTCCTATGGGCTTTGAAGCCCATAGGAATGAATGGGCATTACTGATTCGGTAAATACCGATTTTCACAAGGGTGCAGGGGGTGTCACTTTGACACCCTCTGGCACCCCCAAAACAGGCTCGGGTGCCATGTGGCAGGCATACATGCCCTAAGGGCAGGTCTGCCTGTCACATGGCATAGGTGTGCATGCACACATGTGCATGCACACCGGAATCTGTATTTTACCATCAAATTGGATTTGATGGTAAAATACCGATTCGGTAAGGCCTCTGGGACTCTGAAGAGTCCCACCTACATCTGGGTGGCTCAGATTCGGTAAATTTACAGTTTTTTTATTTTACCGAATCGGTAAAATTACCGAATCGGTAATTTTACCGATTCGGTAAAATAATGCCCCCTACATACCTATCACCTATTTACCGATCGGTAACGGCCGAAAATACTGATTTTCTGCCGTTACCGACCGACCTACATCTGGCCCCTAATCCCCTACACATCTATATGGATGCAACAAGTTGGTTGCCAATCAAAATAAAACAAAAGTGATGATACGCTTGAAGAACATCGCAAAAATTAATGCTGGGCTCCCAGACTATATCAATGACAGAAAGTTGTAACTATCTTGGAGCATGGTTTAGTGAAACGGGGAAAGTGACCATGCATCAGAACAAGATGAAGACAAAATCACAACAACCACATGTTATGTTATGTTATGTTATAGGTATTTATTGTGCGCACAGCTGCTCCAGCGAAGGAGCGTCCTGGCGCCCCAACAAGGTAGAACATAGCACAACTCGAAGCCAAAAACAGAATAGGACAGCTAAAAGGAGAGACTAAAACAAAAATGTTTTAATGGCTTTCTGAAAAATCATAAGATCTTCCAGCAGACGAATTTCCACCGGGAGGGAGTTCCAAATAGTTGCAGCTTTGACACAGAAGGAACGTCCCCCGGCACGACAAAGCCTGAAACGAGGGACCACGGCGGGAGCCTGGCCCGAAGAACGCAGAGCGCGTGTCGGAACATAAAAAGACAGAAGGTTAGACAAAATCTGGGGACCTATGCCCTTCAAAATTTTAAAAGTCAAACAAAGGACCTTAAAATGGATTCTCTTCCTCACTGGTAACCAATGCAAGGAGCGAAGGACGTTGGAAACAGGACAGAATCTAGGCAGACCGACTATCGCTCTGGCTGCGGCATTTTGTACCCGCTGTAAGCGGGTAATTTCTGCCTGATTGGCCCCCACCAGGAGGGAGCTGGCGTAATCCAGGCGAGAAATAACTGTAGCCTGAATCACCAGCTGCCTAGTTGGGGCATCAAAAAATTTAAGAATGGGTCTTAAACCTCGAAGAACGCCAAAACAGCAGGCTGCAGTTTTCTTGGTATTGCCGACAAAGGTGAGGCCAGCATCCAGCCAGACTCCCAGGTTTCTTAATTCCCTATGTACATTGTATGGAAAATAATGTA